>NW_027640932.1:0-171000 GCF_949752795.1 Hyperoodon ampullatus
GCCTCATTGCCCTTGTCTGAGCTGCACTTAGGGAAACCATCTGCTTCACAGGCCTTCCAGGAACCTTTAGCCGAGGGCACCATACCTGCAGGAGAAAATGGGCTTGCGTTCCGCTGCCACTGAAGTACAGTGCTTCCTCTTTCACTGCAGGCCTTTGGTAGAGGCTAAGGCCCGATAGAGCCTACCTAGAGGGTTCCTTGGATGAGGGAGTTGGCTCCATGCAGAGCACCCTGTGACGAAAAGTGGATTCAGGGCAGGAGCGAGTGCGTAGCTAGTGTTCCAGGGCACTTGCTAGAAATCCCAAGGGAGCGGACTACGTGTTTACTGGAAGTGGGGTCCGGAGGGCAGAAGCGTTGAATTCCCATTTTGAAAGCTCCATTCATGCTGCCTTGGAGCTACCTGAATAACTCCGTTTCTGACGGGCCTCTAGGCGCGGGAGGCAGGGCTCGGGGAAGAGAAGGAATTTTTTCTCTCAATTTTCAGATGGCTTCCGGAGCCGTGTTGGGAGCTCATCCTGTCAGGCTGTAGGACTACAGGGAACGTCCACGAGAGGGCCTGCCTCGAGAAAGGCTTTGAGTCGCCCTGCAGGAACGGAGCATACAGCAAGCTCTTGGAGGTCTTAGTCACGGTAGTGCTTTATTTGAACGGTGCTGCCCTTGTCAGGACTCCTAGGCGCTTCGGGTGTGCACCTTTTTCCCTGCGAAATCCCCCTGCCCCTGTGGGCATGCTGTGCCACACCCAGCCCCCTAGGCCCTTGAGAGAGGGGCCTACTGTGTCTGCCGAGGGAAGGACTCCAACCAGCGCTTTTAAAGGGGACGGCTACGATTCCTCGCCACTCCAACAGCATCAGGAACGCCTTTCTAGCCGGTCCACCGTGCCCTGGAAGTTTTCGCCATTGACCTTCTCTCAGCTGCACTGAGGAAATAGTCTGCTTAGAACGCCTTCTGACACCTCGGTTGGAAAGTCGCTCTACTCTCGGAGAAAGTCAGCTTGCATTGCAGCGGCAACTAAAGCAGAGTTCTTCAGGCAACACAGCGGTCGTTTGGAAGAGGCAGACGCTTACGTGCCTAAAGGGAGCCTGCCTTGGTTGAGGCCGTTTGCTCCTCTCAGAACACCCTGCGTAAACACGCTGATCCAGGGAAGGGCCCGTTGTGTACCTTGTGTGGTTTGTGCCTCGTTGAGACCCCAGGGGACGTTTACCGCCTGTCGGGCTCGAAGTGCGGGCCTGAAGGCACAGTTGGAAAGTTCCCTCCGTCGGGCCTTGAAGTACACGGAGAGACACCCTTTCTGATGGGCCTCTCGTCACGGTAGGCATTGCTCTGGGAAGAAAATGAGTGCTCTCTCGTAAAACACCGTGCGTCCAGGGCCTGGTTGGGAGCTCATGCCGCTATGCTCTCGACTTACCTGTAGACCGAACATTAGCCCCTGCCTCGAGGAAAGTCGCTTTATTGCCCAGCTGAAGCGGAGGCACGCAGCACCTTCCAAGAGGCCTTCGTCGCGGTTCAGCTTTCTCTTCTTGGCAGTGCGCGCCGTTCAGGACACCCAGGTCCCTCGCGTTTGCACCCGATTCCCTGCAAGACCACTGAATACTGGCTGCCTCCCCTGGCCTGCTCAGCGGCCTCCAAGCCCGGCAGCCCTTCCCAGCCACTCTGTGTAGACCTAGTGTGGAGCAACGCACTGCACACCTCCTTGGGGAGAGCTAGATTTCCTCGGCACGGCAACAGCTCCAGGGAAACTGTTCTCTCACGTGCCACTTGTCAAGGAACTCTGCCTCATTGCCCTTGTCTGAGCTGCACTTAGGGAAACCATCTGCTTCGCAGGCCTTCCAGGAACCTTTAGCCGAGGGCACAATACCTGCAGGAGAAAGTGGGCTTGCGTTCCGCTGCCACTGAAGTACAGTGCTTCCTCTTTCACTGCAGGCCTTTGGTAGAGGCTAAGGCCCGATAGAGCCTACCTAGAGGGTTCCTTGGATGAGGGAGTTGGCTCCATGCAGAGCACCCTGTGACGAAAAGTGGATTCAGGGCAGGAGCGAGTGCGTAGCTAGTGTCCCAGGGCACTTGCTAGAAATCCCAAGGGAGCGGACTACGTGTTTACTGGAAGTGGGGTCCGGAGGGCAGAAGCGTTGAATTCCCATTTTGAAAGCTCCATTCATGCTGCCTTGGAGCTACCTGAATAACACCGTTTCTGACGGGCCTCTAGGCGCGGGAGGCAGGGCTCGGGGAAGAGAAGGAATTTTTTCTCTCAATTCTCAGATGGCTTCCGGAGCCGTTTTGGGAGCTCATCCTGTCAGGCTGTAGGACTACAGGCAACGTCCACGAGAGGGCCTGCCTCGAGAAAGGCTTTGAGTCGCCCTGCAGGAACGGAGCATACAGCAAGCTCTTGGAGGTCTTAGTCACGGTAGTGCTTTATTTGAACGGTGCTGCCCTTGTCAGGACTCCTAGGCGCTTCGGGTGTGCACCTTTTTCCCTGCGAAATCCCCCTGCCCCTGTGGGCATGCTGTGCCACACCCAGCCCCCTAGGCCCTTGAGAGAGGGGCCTACTGTGTCTGCCGAGGGAAGGACTCCAACCAGCGCTTTTAAAGGGGACGGCTACGATTCCTCGCCACTCCAACAGCATCAGGAACGCCTTTCTAGCCGGTCCACCGTGCCCTGGAAGTTTTCGCCATTGACCTTCTCTCAGCTGCACTGAGGAATTAGTCTGCTTACAAGGCCTTCTGGCACCTCGGTTGGAAAGTCGCTCTACTCTCGGAGAAAGTCAGCTTGCATTGCAGCGGCAACTAAAGCAGAGTTCTTCAGGCAACACAGCGGTCGTTTGGAAGAGGCAGACGCTTACGTGCCTAAAGGGAGCCTGCCTTGGTTGAGGCCGTTTGCTCCTCTCAGAACACCCTGCGTAAACACGCTGATCCAGGGAAGGGCCCGTTGTGTACCTTGTGTGGTTTGTGCCTCGTTGAAGCCCCAGGGGACGTTTACCGCCTGTCGGGCTTGAAGTGCGGGCCTGAAGGCACAGTTGGAAAGTTCCCTCCGTCGGGCCTTGAAGTACACGGAGAGACACCCTTTCTGATGGGCCTCTCGTCACGGTAGGCATTGCTCTGGGAAGAAAATGAGTGCTCTCTCGTAAAACACCGTGCGTCCAGGGCCTGGTTGGGAGCTCATGCCGCTATGCTCTCGACTTACCTGGAGACCGAACATTAGCCCCTGCCTCGAGGAAAGTCGCTTTATTGCCCTGCTGAAGCAGAGGCACGCAGCACCTTCCAAGAGGCCTTCGTCGCGGTTCAGCTTTCTCTTCTTGGTAGTGAGCGCCGTTCAGGACACCCAGGTTCCTCGCGTTTGCACCCGATTCCCTGCAAGACCACTGAATACTGGCTGCCTCCCCTGGCCTGCTCAGCGGCCTCCAAGCCCGGCAGCCCTTCCCAGCCACTCTGTGTAGGCCTAGTGTGGAGCAACGCACTGCACACCTCCTTGGGGAGAGCTAGATTTCCTCGGCACGGCAACAGCTCCAGGGAAACTGTTCTCTCACGTGCCACTTGTCAAGGAACTCTGCCTCATTGCCCTTGTCTGAGCTGCACTTAGGGAAACCATCTGCTTCGCAGGCCTTCCAGGAACCTTTAGCCGAGGGCACCATACCTGCAGGAGAAAATGGGCTTGCGTTCCGCTGCCACTGAAGTACAGTGCTTCCTCTTTCACTGCAGGCCTTTGGTAGAGGCTAAGGCCCGATAGAGCCTACCTAGAGGGTTCCTTGGATGAGGGAGTTGGCTCCATGCAGAGCACCCTGTGACGAAAAGTGGATTCAGGGCAGGAGCGAGTGCGTAGCTAGTGTTCCAGGGCACTTGCTAGAAATCCCAAGGGAGCGGACTACGTGTTTACTGGAAGTGGGGTCCGGAGGGCAGAAGCGTTGAATTCCCATTTTGAAAGCTCCATTCATGTTGCCTTGGAGCTACCTGAATAACACCGTTTCTGACGGGCCTCTAGGCGCGGGAGGCAGGGCTCGGGGAAGAGAAGGAATTTTTTCTCTCAATTTTCAGATGGCTTCCGGAGCCGTGTTGGGAGCTCATCCTGTCAGGCTGTAGGACTACAGGGAACGTCCACGAGAGGGCCTGCCTCGAGAAAGGCTTTGAGTCGCCCTGCAGGAACGGAGCATACAGCAAGCTCTTGGAGGTCTTAGTCACGGTAGTGCTTTATTTGAACGGTGCTGCCCTTGTCAGGACTCCTAGGCGCTTCGGGTGTGCACCTTTTTCCCTGCGAAATCCCCCTGCCCCTGTGGGCATGCTGTGCCACACCCAGCCCCCTAGGCCCTTGAGAGAGGGGCCTACTGTGTCTGCCGAGGGAAGGACTCCAACCAGCGCTTTTAAAGGGGACGGCTACGATTCCTCGCCACTCCAACAGCATCAGGAACGCCTTTCTAGCCGGTCCACCGTGCCCTGGAAGTTTTCGCCATTGACCTTCTCTCAGCTGCACTGAGGAAATAGTCTGCTTAGAACGCCTTCTGGCACCTCGGTTGGAAAGTCGCTCTACTCTCGGAGAAAGTCAGCTTGCATTGCAGCGGCAACTAAAGCAGAGTTCTTCAGGCAACACAGCGGTCGTTTGGAAGAGGCAGACGCTTACGTGCCTAAAGGGAGCCTGCCTTGGTTGAGGCCGTTTGCTCCTCTCAGAACACCCTGCGTAAACACGCTGATCCAGGGAAGGGCCCGTTGTGTACCTTGTGTGGTTTGTGCCTCGTTGAAGCCCCAGGGGACGTTTACCGCCTGTCGGGCTTGAAGTGCGGGCCTGAAGGCACAGTTGGAAAGTTCCCTCCGTCGGGTCTTGAAGTACACGGAGAGACACCCTTTCTGATGGGCCTCTCGTCACGGTAGGCATTGCTCTGGGAAGAAAATGAGTGCTCTCTCGTAAAACACCGTGCGTCCAGGGCCTGGTTGGGAGCTCATGCCGCTATGCTCTCGACTTACCTGGAGACCGAACATTAGCCCCTGCCTCGAGGAAAGTCGCTTTATTGCCCTGCTGAAGCAGAGGCACGCAGCACCTTCCAAGAGGCCTTCGTCGCGGTTCAGCTTTCTCTTCTTGGTAGTGAGCGCCGTTCAGGACACCCAGGTCCCTCGCGTTTGCACCCGATTCCCTGCAAGACCACTGAATACTGGCTGCCTCCCCTGGCCTGCTCAGCGGCCTCCAAGCCCGGCAGCCCTTCCCAGCCACTCTGTGTAGGCCTAGTGTGGAGCAACGCACTGCACACCTCCTTGGGGAGAGCTAGATTTCCTCGGCACGGCAACAGCTCCAGGGAAACTGTTCTCTCACGTGCCACTTGTCAAGGAACTCTGCCTCATTGCCCTTGTCTGAGCTGCACTTAGGGAAACCATCTGCTTCGCAGGCCTTCCAGGAACCTTTAGCCGAGGGCACCATACCTGCAGGAGAAAATGGGCTTGCGTTCCGCTGCCACTGAAGTACAGTGCTTCCTCTTTCACTGCAGGCCTTTGGTAGAGGCTAAGGCCCGATAGAGCCTACCTAGAGGGTTCCTTGGATGAGGGAGTTGGCTCCATGCAGAGCACCCTGTGACGAAAAGTGGATTCAGGGCAGGAGCGAGTGCGTAGCTAGTGTTCCAGGGCACTTGCTAGAAATCCCAAGGGAGCGGACTACGTGTTTACTGGAAGTGGGGTCCGGAGGGCAGAAGCGTTGAATTCCCATTTTGAAAGCTCCATTCATGCTGCCTTGGAGCTACCTGAATAACACCGTTTCTGACGGGCCTCTAGGCGCGGGAGGCAGGGCTCGGGGAAGAGAAGGAATTTTTTCTCTCAATTTTCAGATGGCTTCCGGAGCCGTGTTGGGAGCTCATCCTGTCAGGCTGTAGGACTACAGGGAACGTCCACGAGAGGGCCTGCCTCGAGAAAGGCTTTGAGTCGCCCTGCAGGAACGGAGCATACAGCAAGCTCTTGGAGGTCTTAGTCACGGTAGTGCTTTATTTGAACGGTGCTGCCCTTGTCAGGACTCCTAGGCGCTTCGGGTGTGCACCTTTTTCCCTGCGAAATCCCCCTGCCCCTGTGGGCATGCTGTGCCACACCCAGCCCCCTAGGCCCTTGAGAGAGGGGCCTACTGTGTCTGCCGAGGGAAGGACTCCAACCAGCGCTTTTAAAGGGGACGGCTACGATTCCTCGCCACTCCAACAGCATCAGGAACGCCTTTCTAGCCGGTCCACCGTGCCCTGGAAGTTTTCGCCATTGACCTTCTCTCAGCTGCACTGAGGAAATAGTCTGCTTAGAACGCCTTCTGACACCTCGGTTGGAAAGTCGCTCTACTCTCGGAGAAAGTCAGCTTGCATTGCAGCGGCAACTAAAGCAGAGTTCTTCAGGCAACACAGCGGTCGTTTGGAAGAGGCAGACGCTTACGTGCCTAAAGGGAGCCTGCCTTGGTTGAGGCCGTTTGCTCCTCTCAGAACACCCTGCGTAAACACGCTGATCCAGGGAAGGGCCCGTTGTGTACCTTGTGTGGTTTGTGCCTCGTTGAAGCCCCAGGGGACGTTTACCGCCTGTCGGGCTTGAAGTGCGGGCCTGAAGGCACAGTTGGAAAGTTCCCTCCGTCGGGCCTTGAAGTACACGGAGAGACACCCTTTCTGATGGGCCTCTCGTCACGGTAGGCATTGCTCTGGGAAGAAAATGAGTGCTCTCTCGTAAAACACCGTGCGTACAGGGCCTGGTTGGGAGCTCATGCCGCTATGCTCTCGACTTACCTGGAGACCGAACATTAGCCCCTGCCTCGAGGAAAGTCGCTTTATTGCCCTGCTGAAGCAGAGGCACGCAGCACCTTCCAAGAGGCCTTCGTCGCGGTTCAGCTTTCTCTTCTTGGTAGTGAGCGCCGTTCAGGACACCCAGGTCCCTCGCGTTTGCACCCGATTCCCTGCAAGACCACTGAATACTGGCTGCCTCCCCTGGCCTGCTCAGCGGCCTCCAAGCCCGGCAGCCCTTCCCAGCCACTCTGTGTAGGCCTAGTGTGGAGCAACGCACTGCACACCTCCTTGGGGAGAGCTAGATTTCCTCGGCACGGCAACAGCTCCAGGGAAACTGTTCTCTCACGTGCCACTTGTCAAGGAACTCTGCCTCATTGCCCTTGTCTGAGCTGCACTTAGGGAAACCATCTGCTTCGCAGGCCTTCCAGGAACCTTTAGCCGAGGGCACCATACCTGCAGGAGAAAATGGGCTTGCGTTCCGCTGCCACTGAAGTACAGTGCTTCCTCTTTCACTGCAGGCCTTTGGTAGAGGCTAAGGCCCGATAGAGCCTACCTAGAGGGTTCCTTGGATGAGGGAGTTGGCTCCATGCAGAGCACCCTGTGACGAAAAGTGGATTCAGGGCAGGAGCGAGTGCGTAGCTAGTGTTCCAGGGCACTTGCTAGAAATCCCAAGGGAGCGGACTACGTGTTTACTGGAAGTGGGGTCCGGAGGGCAGAAGCGTTGAATTCCCATTTTGAAAGCTCCATTCATGCTGCCTTGGAGCTACCTGAATAACACCGTTTCTGACGGGCCTCTAGGCGCGGGAGGCAGGGCTCGGGGAAGAGAAGGAATTTTTTCTCTCAATTTTCAGATGGCTTCCGGAGCCGTGTTGGGAGCTCATCCTGTCAGGCTGTAGGACTACAGGGAACGTCCACGAGAGGGCCTGCCTCGAGAAAGGCTTTGAGTCGCCCTGCAGGAACGGAGCATACAGCAAGCTCTTGGAGGTCTTAGTCACGGTAGTGCTTTATTTGAACGGTGCTGCCCTTGTCAGGACTCCTAGGCGCTTCGGGTGTGCACCTTTTTCCCTGCGAAATCCCCCTGCCCCTGTGGGCATGCTGTGCCACACCCAGCCCCCTAGGCCCTTGAGAGAGGGGCCTACTGTGTCTGCCGAGGGAAGGACTCCAACCAGCGCTTTTAAAGGGGACGGCTACGATTCCTCGCCACTCCAACAGCATCAGGAACGCCTTTCTAGCCGGTCCACCGTGCCCTGGAAGTTTTCGCCATTGACCTTCTCTCAGCTGCACTGAGGAAATAGTCTGCTTAGAACGCCTTCTGACACCTCGGTTGGAAAGTCGCTCTACTCTCGGAGAAAGTCAGCTTGCATTGCAGCGGCAACTAAAGCAGAGTTCTTCAGGCAACACAGCGGTCGTTTGGAAGAGGCAGACGCTTACGTGCCTAAAGGGAGCCTGCCTTGGTTGAGGCCGTTTGCTCCTCTCAGAACACCCTGCGTAAACACGCTGATCCAGGGAAGGGCCCGTTGTGTACCTTGTGTGGTTTGTGCCTCGTTGAAGCCCCAGGGGACGTTTACCGCCTGTCGGGCTTGAAGTGCGGGCCTGAAGGCACAGTTGGAAAGTTCCCTCCGTCGGGCCTTGAAGTACACGGAGAGACACCCTTTCTGATGGGCCTCTCGTCACGGTAGGCATTGCTCTGGGAAGAAAATGAGTGCTCTCTCGTAAAACACCGTGCGTACAGGGCCTGGTTGGGAGCTCATGCCGCTATGCTCTCGACTTACCTGGAGACCGAACATTAGCCCCTGCCTCGAGGAAAGTCGCTTTATTGCCCTGCTGAAGCAGAGGCACGCAGCACCTTCCAAGAGGCCTTCGTCGCGGTTCAGCTTTCTCTTCTTGGTAGTGAGCGCCGTTCAGGACACCCAGGTCCCTCGCGTTTGCACCCGATTCCCTGCAAGACCACTGAATACTGTCTGCCTCCCCTGGCCTGCTCAGCGGCCTCCAAGCCCGGCAGCCCTTCCCAGCCACTCTGTGTAGGCCTAGTGTGGAGCAACGCACTGCACACCTCCTTGGGGAGAGCTAGATTTCCTCGGCACGGCAACAGCTCCAGGGAAACTGTTCTCTCACGTGCCACTTGTCAAGGAACTCTGCCTCATTGCCCTTGTCTGAGCTGCACTTAGGGAAACCATCTGCTTCGCAGGCCTTCCAGGAACCTTTAGCCGAGGGCACCATACCTGCAGGAGAAAATGGGCTTGCGTTCCGCTGCCACTGAAGTACAGTGCTTCCTCTTTCACTGCAGGCCTTTGGTAGAGGCTAAGGCCCGATAGAGCCTACCTAGAGGGTTCCTTGGATGAGGGAGTTGGCTCCATGCAGAGCACCCTGTGACGAAAAGTGGATTCAGGGCAGGAGCGAGTGCGTAGCTAGTGTTCCAGGGCACTTGCTAGAAATCCCAAGGGAGCGGACTACGTGTTTACTGGAAGTGGGGTCCGGAGGGCAGAAGCGTTGAATTCCCATTTTGAAAGCTCCATTCATGCTGCCTTGGAGCTACCTGAATAACACCGTTTCTGACGGGCCTCTAGGCGCGGGAGGCAGGGCTCGGGGAAGAGAAGGAATTTTTTCTCTCAATTTTCAGATGGCTTCCGGAGCCGTGTTGGGAGCTCATCCTGTCAGGCTGTAGGACTACAGGGAACGTCCACGAGAGGGCCTGCCTCGAGAAAGGCTTTGAGTCGCCCTGCAGGAACGGAGCATACAGCAAGCTCTTGGAGGTCTTAGTCACGGTAGTGCTTTATTTGAACGGTGCTGCCCTTCTCAGGACTCCTAGGCGCTTCGGGTGTGCACCTTTTTCCCTGCGAAATCCCCCTGCCCCTGTGGGCATGCTGTGCCACACCCAGCCCCCTAGGCCCTTGAGAGAGGGGCCTACTGTGTCTGCCGAGGGAAGGACTCCAACCAGCGCTTTTAAAGGGGACGGCTACGATTCCTCGCCACTCCAACAGCATCAGGAACGCCTTTCTAGCCGGTCCACCGTGCCCTGGAAGTTTTCGCCATTGACCTTCTCTCAGCTGCACTGAGGAAATAGTCTGCTTAGAACGCCTTCTGACACCTCGGTTGGAAAGTCGCTCTACTCTCGGAGAAAGTCAGCTTGCATTGCAGCGGCAACTAAAGCAGAGTTCTTCAGGCAACACAGCGGTCGTTTGGAAGAGGCAGACGCTTACGTGCCTAAAGGGAGCCTGCCTTGGTTGAGGCCGTTTGCTCCTCTCAGAACACCCTGCGTAAACACGCTGATCCAGGGAAGGGCCCGTTGTGTACCTTGTGTGGTTTGTGCCTCGTTGAGACCCCAGGGGACGTTTACCGCCTGTCGGGCTCGAAGTGCGGGCCTGAAGGCACAGTTGGAAAGTTCCCTCCGTCGGGCCTTGAAGTACACGGAGAGACACCCTTTCTGATGGGCCTCTCGTCACGGTAGGCATTGCTCTGGGAAGAAAATGAGTGCTCTCTCGTAAAACACCGTGCGTCCAGGGCCTGGTTGGGAGCTCATGCCGCTATGCTCTCGACTTACCTGTAGACCGAACATTAGCCCCTGCCTCGAGGAAAGTCGCTTTATTGCCCAGCTGAAGCGGAGGCACGCAGCACCTTCCAAGAGGCCTTCGTCGCGGTTCAGCTTTCTCTTCTTGGCAGTGCGCGCCGTTCAGGACACCCAGGTCCCTCGCGTTTGCACCCGATTCCCTGCAAGACCACTGAATACTGGCTGCCTCCCCTGGCCTGCTCAGCGGCCTCCAAGCCCGGCAGCCCTTCCCAGCCACTCTGTGTAGACCTAGTGTGGAGCAACGCACTGCACACCTCCTTGGGGAGAGCTAGATTTCCTCGGCACGGCAACAGCTCCAGGGAAACTGTTCTCTCACGTGCCACTTGTCAAGGAACTCTGCCTCATTGCCCTTGTCTGAGCTGCACTTAGGGAAACCATCTGCTTCGCAGGCCTTCCAGGAACCTTTAGCCGAGGGCACCATACCTGCAGGACAAAGTGGGCTTGCGTTCCAGCAGCCACTGAAGTACAGTGCTTCCTCTTTCACTGCAGGCCTTTGGTAGAGGCTAAGGCCCGATAGAGCCTACCTAGAGGGTTCCTTGGATGAGGGAGTTGGCTCCATGCAGAGCACCCTGTGACGAAAAGTGGATTTAGGGCAGGAGCGAGTGCGTAGCTAGTGTCCCAGGGCACTTGCTAGAAATCCCAAGGGAGTGGACTACGTGTTTACTGGAAGTGGGGTCCGGAGGGCAGAAGCGTTGAATTCCCATTTTCAAAGCTCCATTCATGCTGCCTTGGAGCTACAACACCGTTTCTGACGGGCCTCTAGGCGCGGGAGGCAGGGCTCGGGGAAGAGAAGGAATTTTTTCTCTCAATTCTCAGATGGCTTCCGGAGCCGTGTTGGGAGCTCATCCTGTCAGGCTGTAGGACTACAGGGAACGTCCACGAGAGGGCCTGCCTCGAGAAAGGCTTTGAGTCGCCCTGCAGGAACGGAGCATACAGCAAGCTCTTGGAGGTCTTAGTCACGGTAGTGCTTTATTTGAACGGTGCTGCCCTTGTCAGGACTCCTAGGCGCTTCGGGTGTGCACCCTTTTCCCTGCGAAATCCCCCTGCCCCTGTGGGCATGCTGTGCCACACCCAGGCCCCTAGGCCCTTGAGAGAGGGGCCTACTGTGTCTGCCGAGGGAAGGACTCCAACCAGCGCTTTTAAAGGGGACGGCTACGATTCCTCGCCACTCCAACAGCATCAGGAACGCCTTTCTAGCCGGTCCACCGTGCCCTGGAAGTTTTCGCCATTGACCTTCTCTCAGCTGCACTGAGGAAATAGTCTGCTTAGAACGCCTTCTGGCACCTCGGTTGGAAAGTCGCTCTACTCTCGGAGAAAGTCAGCTTGCATTGCAGCGGCAACTAAAGCAGAGTTCTTCAGGCAACACAGCGGTCGTTTGGAAGAGGCAGACGCTTACGTGCCTAAAGGGAGCCTGCCTTGGTTGAGGCCGTTTGCTCCACTCAGAACACCGTGCGTAAACACGCTGATCCAGGGAAGGGCCCGTTGTGTACTTTGTGTGGTTTGTGCCTCGTTGAAGCCCCAGGGGACGTTTACCGCCTGTCGGGCTTGAAGTGCGGGCCTGAAGGCACAGTTGGAAAGTTCCCTCCGTCGGGCCTTGAAGTACACGGAGAGACACCCTTTCTGATGGGCCTCTCGTCACGGTAGGCATTGCTCTGGGAAGAAAATGAGTGCTCTCTCGTAAAACACCGTGCGTCCAGGGCCTGGTTGGGAGCTCATGCCGCTAGGCTCTCGACTTACCTGGAGACCGAACATTAGCCCCTGCCTCGAGGAAAGTCGCTTTATTGCCCAGCTGAAGCAGAGGCACGCAGCACCTTCCAAGAGGCCTTCTTCGCGGTTCAGCTTTCTCTTCTTGGCAGTGCGCGCCGTTCAGGACACCCAGGTCCCTCGCGTTTGCACCCGATTCCCTGCAAGACCACTGAATACTGGCTGCCTCCCCTGGCCTGCTCAGCGGCCTCCAAGCCCGGCAGCCCTTCCCAGCCACTCTGTGTAGGCCTAGTGTGGAGCAACGCACTGCACACCTCCTTGGGGAGAGCTAGATTTCCTCGGCACGGCAACAGCTCCAGGGTAACTGTTCTCTCACGTGCCACTTGTCAAGGAACTCTGCCTCATTGCCCTTGTCTGAGCTGCACTTAGGGAAACCATCTGCTTCGCAGGCCTTCCAGGAACCTTTAGCCGAGGGCACCATCCCTGCAGGAGAAAGTGGGCTTGCATTCCCGCTGCCATTGAAGCACAGTGCTCCCTCTTACACTGCAGGCCTTTGGTAGAGGCTAAGGCCCGATAGAGCTTACCTAGAGGGTTCCTTGGATGAGGGAGTTGGCTCCATGCAGAGCACCCTGTGACGAAAAGTGGATTCAGGGCAGGAGCGAGTGCGTAGCTCGTGTCCCAGGGCACTTGCTAGAAATCCCAAGGGAGTGGACTACGTGTTTACTGGAAGTGGGGTCCGGAGGGCAGAAGCGTTGAATTCCCATTTTGAAAGCTCCATTCATGCTGCCTTGGAGCTACCTGAATAACACCGTTTCTGACGGGCCTCTAGGCGCGGGAGGCAGGGCTCGGGGAAGAGAAGGAATTTTTTCTCTCAATTCTCAGATGGCTTCCGGAGCCGTGTTGGGAGCTCATCCTGTCAGGCTGTAGGACTACAGGCAACGTCCACGAGAGGGCCTGCCTCGAGAAAGGCTTTGAGTCGCCCTGCAGGAACGGAGCATACAGCAAGCTCTTGGAGGTCTTAGTCACGGTAGTGCTTTATTTGAACGGTGCTGCCCTTCTCAGGACTCCTAGGCGCTTCGGGTGTGCACCCTTTTCCCTGCGAAATCCCCCTGCCCCTGTGGGCATGCTGTGCCACACCCAGCCCCCTAGGCCCTTGAGAGAGGGGCCTACTGTGTCTGCCGAGGGAAGGACTCCAACCAGCGCTTTTAAAGGGGACGGCTACGATTCCTCGCCACTCCAACAGCATCAGGAACGCCTTTCTAGCCGGTCCACCGTGCCCTGGAAGTTTTCGCCATTGACCTTCTCTCAGCTGCACTGAGGAAATAGTCTGCTTAGAAGGCCTTCTGGCACCTCGGTTGGAAAGTCGCTCTACTCTCGGAGAAAGTCAGCTTGCATTGCAGCGGCAACTAAAGCAGAGTTCTTCAGGCAACACAGCGGTCGTTTGGAAGAGGCAGACGCTTACGTGCCTAAAGGGAGCCTGCCTTGGTTGAGGCCGTTTGCTCCACTCAGAACACCCTGCGTAAACACGCTGATCCAGGGAAGGGCCCGTTGTGTACCTTGTGTGGTTTGTGCCTCGTTGAAGCCCCAGGGGACGTTTACCGCCTGTCGGGCTTGAAGTGCGGGCCTGAAGGCACAGTTGGAAAGTTCCCTCCGTCGGGCCTTGAAGTACACGGAGAGACACCCTTTCTGATGGGCCTCTCGTCACGGTAGGCATTGCTCTGGGAAGAAAATGAGTGCTCTCTCGTAAAACACCGTGCGTCCAGGGCCTGGTTGGGAGCTCATGCCGCTAGGCTCTCGACTTACCTGGAGACCGAACATTAGCCCCTGCCTCGAGGAAAGTCGCTTTATTGCCCTGCTGAAGCGGAGGCACGCAGCACCTTCCAAGAGGCCTTCGTCGCGGTTCAGCTTTCTCTTCTTGGTAGTGCGCGCCGTTCAGGACACCCAGGTCCCTCGCGTTTGCACCCGATTCCCTGCAAGACCACTGAATACTGGCTGCCTCCCCTGGCCTGCTCAGCGGCCTCCAAGCCCGGCAGCCCTTCCCAGCCACTCTGTGTAGGCCTAGTGTGGAGCAACGCACTGCACACCTCCTTGGGGAGAGCTAGATTTCCTCGGCACGGCAACAGCTCCAGGGAAACTGTTCTCTCACGTGCCACTTGTCAAGGAACTCTGCCTCATTGCCCTTGTCTGAGCTGCACTTAGGGAAACCATCTGCTTCGCAGGCCTTCCAGGAACCTTTAGCCGAGGGCACCATACCTGCAGGAGAAAATGGGCTTGCGTTCCGCTGCCACTGAAGTACAGTGCTTCCTCTTTCACTGCAGGCCTTTGGTAGAGGCTAAGGCCCGATAGAGCCTACCTAGAGGGTTCCTTGGATGAGGGAGTTGGCTCCATGCAGAGCACCCTGTGACGAAAAGTGGATTCAGGGCAGGAGCGAGTGCGTAGCTAGTGTCCCAGGGCACTTGCTAGAAATCCCAAGGGAGTGGACTACGTGTTTACTGGAAGTGGGGTCCGGAGGGCAGAAGCGTTGAATTCCCATTTTGAAAGCTCCATTCATGCTGCCTTGGAGCTACCTGAATAACACCGTTTCTGACGGGCCTCTAGGCGCGGGAGGCAGGGCTCGGGGAAGAGAAGGAATTTTTTCTCTCAATTCTCAGATGGCTTCCGGAGCCGTGTTGGGAGCTCATCCTGTCAGGCTGTAGGACTACAGGGAACGTCCACGAGAGGGCCTGCCTCGAGGAAGGCTTTGAGTCGCCCTGCAGGAACGGAGCATACAGCAAGCTCTTGGAGGTCTTAGTCACTGTAGTGCTTTATTTGAACGGTGCTGCCCTTCTCAGGACTCCTAGGCGCTTCGGTTGTGCACCTTTTTCCCTGCGAAATCCCCCTGTCCCTGTGGGCATGCTGTGCCACACCCAGCCCCCTAGGCCCTTGAGAGAGGGGCCTACTGTGTCTGCCGAGGGAAGGACTCCAACCAGCGCTTTTAAAGGGGACGGCTACGATTCCTCGCCACTCCAACAGCATCAGGAACGCCTTTCTAGCCGGTCCACCGTGCCCTGGAAGTTTTCGCCATTGACCTTCTCTCAGCTGCACTGAGGAAATAGTCTGCTTAGAACGCCTTCTGGCACCTCGGTTGGAAAGTCGCTCTACTCTCGGAGAAAGTCAGCTTGCATTGCAGCGGCAACTAAAGCAGAGTTCTTCAGGCAACACAGCGGTCGTTTGGAAGAGGCAGACGCTTACGTGCCTAAAGGGAGCCTGCCTTGGTTGAGGCCGTTTGCTCCTCTCAGAACACCCTGCGTAAACACGCTGATCCAGGGAAGGGCCCGTTGTGTACCTTGTGTGGTTTGTGCCTCGTTGAAGCCCCAGGGGACGTTTACCGCCTGTCGGGCTTGAAGTGCGGGCCTGAAGGCACAGTTGGAAAGTTCCCTCCGTCGGGCCTTGAAGTACACGGAGAGACACCCTTTCTGATGGGCCTCTCGTCACGGTAGGCATTGCTCTGGGAAGAAAATGAGTGCTCTCTCGTAAAACACCGTGCGTCCAGGGCCTGGTTGGGAGCTCATGCCGCTAGGCTCTCGACTTACCTGGAGACCGAACATTAGCCCCTGCCTCGAGGAAAGTCGCTTTATTGCCCTGCTGAAGCGGAGGCACGCAGCACCTTCCAAGAGGCCTTCGTCGCGGTTCAGCTTTCTCTTCTTGGTAGTGCGCGCCGTTCAGGACACCCAGGTCCCTCGCGTTTGCACCCGATTCCCTGCAAGACCACTGAATACTGGCTGCCTCCCCTGGCCTGCTCAGCGGCCTCCAAGCCCGGCAGCCCTTCCCAGCCACTCTGTGTAGGCCTAGTGTGGAGCAACGCACTGCACACCTCCTTGGGGAGAGCTAGATTTCCTCGGCACGGCAACAGCTCCAGGGAAACTGTTCTCTCACGTGCCACTTGTCAAGGAACTCTGCCTCATTGCCCTTGTCTGAGCTGCACTTAGGGAAACCATCTGCTTCGCAGGCCTTCCAGGAACCTTTAGCCGAGGGCACCATACCTGCAGGAGAAAATGGGCTTGCGTTCCGCTGCCACTGAAGTACAGTGCTTCCTCTTTCACTGCAGGCCTTTGGTAGAGGCTAAGGCCCGATAGAGCCTACCTAGAGGGTTCCTTGGATGAGGGAGTTGGCTCCATGCAGAGCACCCTGTGACGAAAAGTGGATTCAGGGCAGGAGCGAGTGCGTAGCTAGTGTCCCAGGGCACTTGCTAGAAATCCCAAGGGAGTGGACTACGTGTTTACTGGAAGTGGGGTCCGGAGGGCAGAAGCGTTGAATTCCCATTTTGAAAGCTCCATTCATGCTGCCTTGGAGCTACCTGAATAACACCGTTTCTGACGGGCCTCTAGGCGCGGGAGGCAGGGCTCGGGGAAGAGAAGGAATTTTTCTCTCAATTCTCAGATGGCTTCCGGAGCCGTGTTGGGAGCTCATCCTGTCAGGCTGTAGGACTACAGGGAACGTCCACGAGAGGGCCTGCCTCGAGAAAGGCTTTGAGTCGCCCTGCAGGAACGGAGCATACAGCAAGCTCTTGGAGGTCTTAGTCACGGTAGTGCTTTATTTGAACGGTGCTGCCCTTCTCAGGACTCCTAGGCGCTTCGGTTGTGCACCTTTTTCCCTGCGAAATCCCCCTGTCCCTGTGGGCATGCTGTGCCACACCCAGCCCCCTAGGCCCTTGAGAGAGGGGCCTACTGTGTCTGCCGAGGGAAGGACTCCAACCAGCGCTTTTAAAGGGGACGGCTACGATTCCTCGCCACTCCAACAGCATCAGGAACGCCTTTCTAGCCGGTCCACCGTGCCCTGGAAGTTTTCGCCATTGACCTTCTCTCAGCTGCACTGAGGAAATAGTCTGCTTAGAACGCCTTCTGGCACCTCGGTTGGAAAGTCGCTCTACTCTCGGAGAAAGTCAGCTTACATTGCAGCGGCAACTAAAGCAGAGTTCTTCAGGCAACACAGCGGTCGTTTGGAAGAGGCAGACGCTTACGTGCCTAAAGGGAGCCTGCCTTGGTTGAGGCCGTTTGCTCCTCTCAGAACACCCTGCGTAAACACGCTGATCCAGGGAAGGGCCCGTTGTGTACCTTGTGTGGTTTGTGCCTCGTTGAAGCCCCAGGGGACGTTTACCGCCTGTCGGGCTTGAAGTGCGGGCCTGAAGGCACAGTTGGAAAGTTCCCTCCGTCGGGCCTTGAAGTACACGGAGAGACACCCTTTCTGATGGGCCTCTCGTCACGGTAGGCATTGCTCTGGGAAGAAAATGAGTGCTCTCTCGTAAAACACCGTGCGTCCAGGGCCTGGTTGGGAGCTCATGACGCTAGGCTCTCGACTTACCTGGAGACCGAACATTAGCCCCTGCCTCGAGGAAAGTCGCTTTATTGCCCAGCTGAAGCGGAGGCACGCAGCACGTTCCAAGAGGCCTTCGTCGCGGTTCAGCTTTCTCTTCTTGGCAGTGCGCGCCGTTCAGGACACCCAGGTCCCTCGCGTTTGCACCCGATTCCCTGCAAGACCACTGAATACTGGCTGCCTCCCCTGGCCTGCTCAGCGGCCTCCAAGCCCGGCAGCCCTTCCCAGCCACTCTGTGAAGGCCTAGTGTGGAGGAACGCACTGCACACCTCCTTGGGGACAGCTAGATTTCCTCGGCACGGCAACAGCTCCAGGGAAACTGTTCTCTCACGTGCCACTTGTCAAGGAACTCTGCCTCATTGCCCTTGTCTGAGCTGCACTTAGGGAAACCATCTGCTTCGCAGGCCTTCCAGGAACCTTTAGCCGAGGGCACCATCCCTGCAGGAGAAAGTGGGCTTGCGTTCCCGCTGCCACTGAAGTACAGTGCTTCCTCTTACACTGCAGGCCTTTGGTAGAGGCTAAGGCCCGATAGAGCCTACCTAGAGGGTTCCTTGGATGAGGGAGTTGGCGCCATGCAGAGCACCCTGTGACGAAAAGTGGATTCAGGGCAGGAGCGAGTGCGTAGCTAGTGTCCCAGGGCACTTGCTAGAAATCCCAAGGGAGTGGACTACGTGTTTACTGGAAGTGGGGTCCGGAGGGCAGAAGCGTTGAATTCCCATTTTGAAAGCTCCATTCATGCTGCCTTGGAGCTACCTGAATAACACCGTTTCTGACGGGCCTCTAGGCGCGGGAGGCAGGGCTCGGGGACGAGAAGGAATTTTTCTCTCAATTCTCAGATGGCTTCCGGAGCCGTGTTGGGAGCTCATCCTGTCAGGCTGTAGGACTACAGGGAACGTCCAGGAGAGGGCCTGCCTCGAGGAAGGCTTTGAGTCGCCCTGCAGGAACGGAGCATACAGCAAGCTCTTGGAGGTCTTAGTCACGGTAGTGCTTTATTTGAACGGTGCTGCCCTTGTCAGGACTCCTAGGCGCTTCGGGTGTGCACCCTTTTCCCTGCGAAATCCCCCTGCCCCTGTGGGCATGCTGTGCCACACCCAGGCCCCTAGGCCCTTGAGAGAGGGGCCTACTGTGTCTGCCGAGGGAAGGACTCCAACCAGCGCTTTTAAAGGGGACGGCTACGATTCCTCGCCACTCCAACAGCATCAGGAACGCCTTTCTAGCCGGTCCACCGTGCCCTGGAAGTTTTCGCCATTGACCTTCTCTCAGCTGCACTGAGGAAATAGTCTGCTTAGAACGCCTTCTGGCACCTCGGTTGGAAAGTCGCTCTACTCTCGGAGAAAGTCAGCTTGCATTGCAGCGGCAACTAAAGCAGAGTTCTTCAGGCAACACAGCGGTCGTTTGGAAGAGGCAGACGCTTACGTGCCTAAAGGGAGCCTGCCTTGGTTGAGGCCGTTTGCTCCGCTCAGAACACCCTGCGTAAACACGCTGATCCAGGGAAGGGCCCGTTGTGTACCTTGTGTGGTTTGTGCCTCGTTGAAGCCCCAGGGGACGTTTACCGCCTGTCGGGCTTGAAGTGCGGGCCTGAAGGCACAGTTGGAAAGTTCCCTCCGTCGGGCCTTGAAGTACACGGAGAGACACCCTTTCTGATGGGCCTCTCGTCACGGTAGGCATTGCTCTGGGAAGAAAATGAGTGCTCTCTCGTAAAACACCGTGCGTCCAGGGCCTGGTTGGGAGCTCATGCCGCTATGCTCTCGACTTACCTGGAGACCGAACATTAGCCCCTGCCTCGAGGAAAGTCGCTTTATTGCCCAGCTGAAGCGGAGGCACGCAGCACCTTCCAAGAGGCCCTGGTCGCGGTTCAGCTTTCTCTTCTTGGCAGTGCGCGCCGTTCAGGACACCCAGGTCCCTCGCGTTTGCACCCGATTCCCTGCAAGACCACTGAATACTGGCTGCCTCCCCTGGCCTGTTCAGCGGCCTCCAAGCCCGGCAGCCCTTCCCAGCCACTCTGTGTAGGCCTAGTGTGGAGCAACGCACTGCACACCTCCTTGGGGAGAGCTAGATTTCCTCGGCACGGCCACAGCTCCAGGGAAACTGTTCTCTCACGTGCCACTTGTCAAGGAACTCTGCCTCATTGCCCTTGTCTGAGCTGCACTTAGGGAAACCATCTGCTTCGCAGGCCTTCCAGGAACCTTTAGCCGAGGGCACCATCCCTGCAGGAGAAAGTGGGCTTGCGTTCCCGCTGCCACTGAAGTACAGTGCTTCCTCTTACACTGCAGGCCTTTGGTAGAGGCTAAGGCCCGATAGAGCCTACCTAGAGGGTTCCTTGGATGAGGGAGTTGGCGCCATGCAGAGCACCCTGTGACGAAAAGTGGATTCAGGGCAGGAGCGAGTGCGTAGCTAGTGTCCCAGGGCACTTGCTAGAAATCCCAAGGGAGTGGACTACGTGTTTACTGGAAGTGGGGTCCGGAGGGCAGAAGCGTTGAATTCCCATTTTGAAAGCTCCATTCATGCTGCCTTGGAGCTACCTGAATAACACCGTTTCTGACGGGCCTCTAGGCGCGGGAGGCAGGGCTCGGGGACGAGAAGGAATTTTTCTCTCAATTCTCAGATGGCTTCCGGAGCCGTGTTGGGAGCTCATCCTGTCAGGCTGTAGGACTACAGGGAACGTCCAGGAGAGGGCCTGCCTCGAGGAAGGCTTTGAGTCGCCCTGCAGGAACGGAGCATACAGCAAGCTCTTGGAGGTCTTAGTCACGGTAGTGCTTTATTTGAACGGTGCTGCCCTTGTCAGGACTCCTAGGCGCTTCGGGTGTGCACCCTTTTCCCTGCGAAATCCCCCTGCCCCTGTGGGCATGCTGTGCCACACCCAGGCCCCTAGGCCCTTGAGAGAGGGGCCTACTGTGTCTGCCGAGGGAAGGACTCCAACCAGCGCTTTTAAAGGGGACGGCTACGATTCCTCGCCACTCCAACAGCATCAGGAACGCCTTTCTAGCCGGTCCACCGTGCCCTGGAAGTTTTCGCCATTGACCTTCTCTCAGCTGCACTGAGGAAATAGTCTGCTTAGAACGCCTTCTGGCACCTCGGTTGGAAAGTCGCTCTACTCTCGGAGAAAGTCAGCTTGCATTGCAGCGGCAACTAAAGCAGAGTTCTTCAGGCAACACAGCGGTCGTTTGGAAGAGGCAGACGCTTACATGCCTAAAGGGAGCCTGCCTTGGTTGAGGCCGTTTGCTCCGCTCAGAACACCCTGCGTAAACACGCTGATCCAGGGAAGGGCCCGTTGTGTACCTTGTGTGGTTTGTGCCTCGTTGAAGCCCCAGGGGACGTTTACCGCCTGTCGGGCTTGAAGTGCGGGCCTGAAGGCACAGTTGGAAAGTTCCCTCCGTCGGGCCTTGAAGTACACGGAGAGACACCCTTTCTGATGGGCCTCTCGTCACGGTAGGCATTGCTCTGGGAAGAAAATGAGTGCTCTCTCGTAAAACACCGTGCGTCCAGGGCCTGGTTGGGAGCTCATGCCGCTATGCTCTCGACTTACCTGGAGACCGAACATTAGCCCCTGCCTCGAGGAAAGTCGCTTTATTGCCCAGCTGAAGCGGAGGCACGCAGCACGTTCCAAGAGGCCCTGGTCGCGGTTCAGCTTTCTCTTCTTGGCAGTGCGCGCCGTTCAGGACACCCAGGTCCCTCGCGTTTGCACCCGATTCCCTGCAAGACCACTGAATACTGGCTGCCTCCCCTGGCCTGTTCAGCGGCCTCCAAGCCCGGCAGCCCTTCCCAGCCACTCTGTGTAGGCCTAGTGTGGAGCAACGCACTGCACACCTCCTTGGGGAGAGCTAGATTTCCTCGGCACGGCCACAGCTCCAGGGAAACTGTTCTCTCACGTGCCACTTGTCAAGGAACTCTGCCTCATTGCCCTTGTCTGAGCTGCACTTAGGGAAACCATCTGCTTCGCAGGCCTTCCAGGAACCTTTAGCCGAGGGCACCATCCCTGCAGGAGAAAGTGGGCTTGCGTTCCCGCTGCCACTGAAGTACAGTGCTTCCTCTTACACTGCAGGCCTTTGGTAGAGGCTAAGGCCCGATAGAGCCTACTTAGAGGGTTCCTTGGATGAGGGAGTTGGCGCCATGCAGAGCACCCCGTGACGAAAAGTGGATTCAGGGCAGGAGCGAGTGCGTAGCTAGTGTCCCAGGGCACTTGCTAGAAATCCCAAGGGAGTGGACTACGTGTTTACTGGAAGTGGGGTCCGGAAGGCAGAAGCGTTGAATTCCCATTTTGAAAGCTCCATTCATGCTGCCTTGTAGCTACCTGAATAACACCGTTTCTGACGGGCCTCTAGGCGCGGGAGGCAGGGCTCGGGGACGAGAAGGAATTTTTTCTCTCAATTCTCAGATGGCTTCCGGAGCCGTGTTGGGAGCTCATCCTGTCAGGCTGTAGGACTACAGGGAACGTCCAGGAGAGGGCCTGCCTCGAGGAAGGCTTTGAGTCGCCCTGCAGGAACGGAGCATACAGCAAGCTCTTGGAGGTCTTAGTCACGGTAGTGCTTTATTTGAACGGTGCTGCCCTTCTCAGGACTCCTAGGCGCTTCGGGTGTGCACCCTTTTCCCTGCGAAATCCCCCTGCCCCTGTGGGCATGCTGTGCCACACCCAGGCCCCTAGGCCCTTGAGAGAGGGGCCTACTGTGTCTGCCGAGGGAAGGACTCCAACCAGCGCTTTTAAAGGGGACGGCTACGATTCCTCGCCACTCCAACAGCATCAGGAACGCCTTTCTTGCCGGTCCACCGTGCCCTGGAAGTTTTCGCCATTGACCTTCTCTCAGCTGCACTGAGGAAATAGTCTGCTTAGAACGCCTTCTGGCACCTCGGTTGGAAAGTCGCTCTACTCTCGGAGAAAGTCAGCTTGCATTGCAGCGGCAACTAAAGCAGAGTTCTTCAGGCAACACAGCGGTCGTTTGGAAGAGGCAGACGCTTACATGCCTAAAGGGAGCCTGCCTTGGTTGAGGCCGTTTGCTCCTCTCAGAACACCCTGCGTAAACACGCTGATCCAGGGAAGGGCCCGTTGTGTACCTTGTGTGGTTTGTGCCTCGTTGAAGCCCCAGGGGACGTTTACCGCCTGTCGGGCTTGAAGTGCGGGCCTGAAGGCACAGTTGGAAAGTTCCCTCCGTCGGGCCTTGAAGTACACGGAGAGACACCCTTTCTGATGGGCCTCTCGTCACGGTAGGCATTGCTCTGGGAAGAAAATGAGTGCTCTCTCGTAAAACACCGTGCGTCCAGGGCCTGGTTGGGAGCTCATGCCGCTAGGCTCTCGACTTACCTGGAGACCGAACATTAGCCCCTGCCTCGAGGAAAGTCGCTTTATTGCCAAGCTGAAGCGGAGGCACGTAGCACGTTCCAAGAGGCCTTCGTCGCGGTTCAGCTTTCTCTTCTTGGCAGTGCGCGCCGTTCAGGACACCCAGGTCCCTCGCGTTTGCACCCGATTCCCTGCAAGACCACTGAATACTGGCTGCCTCCCCTGGCCTGCTCAGCGGCCTCCAAGCCCGGCAGCCCTTCCCAGCCACTCTGTGTAGGCCTAGTGTGGAGCAACGCACTGCACACCTCCTTGGGGAGAGCTAGATTTCCTCGGCACGGCAACAGCTCCAGGGAAACTGTTCTCTCACGTGCCACTTGTCAAGGAACTCTGCCTCATTGCCCTTGTCTGAGCTGCACTTAGGGAAACCATCTGCTTCGCAGGCCTTCCAGGAACCTTTAGCCGAGGGCACCATCCCTGCAGGAGAAAGTGGGCTTGCGTTCCCGCTGCCACTGAAGTACAGTGCTTCCTCTTACACTGCAGGCCTTTGGTAGAGGCTAAGGCCCGATAGAGCCTACCTAGAGGGTTCCTTGGATGAGGGAGTTGGCTCCATGCAGAGCACCCTGTGACGAAAAGTGGATTCAGGGCAGGAGCGAGTGCGTAGCTAGTGTCCCAGGGCACTTGCTAGAAATCCCAAGGGAGTGGACTACGTGTTTACTGGAAGTGGGGTCCGGAGGGCAGAAGCGTTGAATTCCCATTTTGAAAGCTCCATTCATGCTGCCTTGGAGCTACCTGAATAACACCGTTTCTGACGGGCCTCTAGGCGCGGGAGGCAGGGCTCGGGGACGAGAAGGAATTTTTCTCTCAATTCTCAGATGGCTTCCGGAGCCGTGTTGGGAGCTCATCCTGTCAGGCTGTAGGACTACAGGGAACGTCCAGGAGAGGGCCTGCCTCGAGGAAGGCTTTGAGTCGCCCTGCAGGAACGGAGCATACAGCAAGCTCTTGGAGGTCTTAGTCACGGTAGTGCTTTATTTGAACGGTGCTGCCCTTGTCAGGACTCCTAGGCGCTTCGGGTGTGCACCCTTTTCCCTGCGAAATCCCCCTGCCCCTGTGGGCATGCTGTGCCACACCCAGGCCCCTAGGCCCTTGAGAGAGGGGCCTACTGTGTCTGCCGAGGGAAGGACTCCAACCAGCGCTTTTAAAGGGGACGGCTACGATTCCTCGCCACTCCAACAGCATCAGGAACGCCTTTCTAGCCGGTCCACCGTGCCCTGGAAGTTTTCGCCATTGACCTTCTCTCAGCTGCACTGAGGAAATAGTCTGCTTAGAACGCCTTCTGGCACCTCGGTTGGAAAGTCGCTCTACTCTCGGAGAAAGTCAGCTTGCATTGCAGCGGCAACTAAAGCAGAGTTCTTCAGGCAACACAGCGGTCGTTTGGAAGAGGCAGACGCTTACGTGCCTAAAGGGAGCCTGCCTTGGTTGAGGCCGTTTGCTCCACTCAGAACACCCTGCGTAAACACGCTGATCCAGGGAAGGGCCCGTTGTGTACCTTGTGTGGTTTGTGCCTCGTTGAAGCCCCAGGGGACGTTTACCGCCTGTCGGGCTTGAAGTGCGGGCCTGAAGGCACAGTTGGAAAGTTCCCTCCGTCGGGCCTTGAAGTACACGGAGAGACACCCTTTCTGATGGGCCTCTCGTCACGGTAGGCATTGCTCTGGGAAGAAAATGAGTGCTCTCTCGTAAAACACCGTGCGTCCAGGGCCTGGTTGGGAGCTCATGCCGCTAGGCTCTCGACTTACCTGGAGACCGAACATTAGCCCCTGCCTCGAGGAAAGTCGCTTTATTGCCCTGCTGAAGCGGAGGCACGCAGCACCTTCCAAGAGGCCTTCGTCGCGGTTCAGCTTTCTCTTCTTGGTAGTGCGCGCCGTTCAGGACACCCAGGTCCCTCGCGTTTGCACCCGATTCCCTGCAAGACCACTGAATACTGGCTGCCTCCCCTGGCCTGCTCAGCGGCCTCCAAGCCCGGCAGCCCTTCCCAGCCACTCTGTGTAGGCCTAGTGTGGAGCAACGCACTGCACACCTCCTTGGGGAGAGCTAGATTTCCTCGGCACGGCAACAGCTCCAGGGAAACTGTTCTCTCACGTGCCACTTGTCAAGGAACTCTGCCTCATTGCCCTTGTCTGAGCTGCACTTAGGGAAACCATCTGCTTCGCAGGCCTTCCAGGAACCTTTAGCCGAGGGCACCATACCTGCAGGAGAAAATGGGCTTGCGTTCCGCTGCCACTGAAGTACAGTGCTTCCTCTTTCACTGCAGGCCTTTGGTAGAGGCTAAGGCCCGATAGAGCCTACCTAGAGGGTTCCTTGGATGAGGGAGTTGGCTCCATGCAGAGCACCCTGTGACGAAAAGTGGATTCAGGGCAGGAGCGAGTGCGTAGCTAGTGTCCCAGGGCACTTGCTAGAAATCCCAAGGGAGTGGACTACGTGTTTACTGGAAGTGGGGTCCGGAGGGCAGAAGCGTTGAATTCCCATTTTGAAAGCTCCATTCATGCTGCCTTGGAGCTACCTGAATAACACCGTTTCTGACGGGCCTCTAGGCGCGGGAGGCAGGGCTCGGGGAAGAGAAGGAATTTTTTCTCTCAATTCTCAGATGGCTTCCGGAGCCGTGTTGGGAGCTCATCCTGTCAGGCTGTAGGACTACAGGGAACGTCCACGAGAGGGCCTGCCTCGAGAAAGGCTTTGAGTCGCCCTGCAGGAACGGAGCATACAGCAAGCTCTTGGAGGTCTTAGTCACGGTAGTGCTTTATTTGAACGGTGCTGCCCTTCTCAGGACTCCTAGGCGCTTCGGTTGTGCACCTTTTTCCCTGCGAAATCCCCCTGTCCCTGTGGGCATGCTGTGCCACACCCAGCCCCCTAGGCCCTTGAGAGAGGGGCCTACTGTGTCTGCCGAGGGAAGGACTCCAACCAGCGCTTTGAAAGGGGACGGCTACGATTCCTCGCCACTCCAACAGCATCAGGAACGCCTTTCTAGCCGGTCCACCGTGCCCTGGAAGTTTTCGCCATTGACCTTCTCTCAGCTGCACTGAGGAAATAGTCTGCTTAGAACGCCTTCTGGCACCTCGGTTGGAAAGTCGCTCTACTCTCGGAGAAAGTCAGCTTGCATTGCAGCGGCAACTAAAGCAGAGTTCTTCAGGCAACACAGCGGTCGTTTGGAAGAGGCAGACGCTTACGTGCCTAAAGGGAGCCTGCCTTGGTTGAGGCCGTTTGCTCCTCTCAGAACACCCTGCGTAAACACGCTGATCCAGGGAAGGGCCCGTTGTGTACCTTGTGTGGTTTGTGCCTCGTTGAAGCCCCAGGGGACGTTTACCGCCTGTCGGGCTTGAAGTGCGGGCCTGAAGGCACAGTTGGAAAGTTCCCTCCGTCGGGCCTTGAAGTACACGGAGAGACACCCTTTCTGATGGGCCTCTCGTCACGGTAGGCATTGCTCTGGGAAGAAAATGAGTGCTCTCTCGTAAAACACCGTGCGTCCAGGGCCTGGTTGGGAGCTCATGCCGCTAGGCTCTCGACTTACCTGGAGACCGAACATTAGCCCCTGCCTCGAGGAAAGTCGCTTTATTGCCCTGCTGAAGCGGAGGCACGCAGCACCTTCCAAGAGGCCTTCGTCGCGGTTCAGCTTTCTCTTCTTGGCAGTGCGCGCCGTTCAGGACACCCAGGTCCCTCGCGTTTGCACCCGATTCCCTGCAAGACCACTGAATACTGGCTGCCTCCCCTGGCCTGCTCAGCGGCCTCCAAGCCCGGCAGCCCTTCCCAGCCACTCTGTGTAGGCCTAGTGTGGAGCAACGCACTGCACACCTCCTTGGGGAGAGCTAGATTTCCTCGGCACGGCAACAGCTCCAGGGTAACTGTTCTCTCACGTGCCACTTGTCAAGGAACTCTGCCTCATTGCCCTTGTCTGAGCTGCACTTAGGGAAACCATCTGCTTCGCAGGCCTTCCAGGAACCTTTAGCCGAGGGCACCATCCCTGCGGGAGAAAGTGGGCTTGCGTTCCCGCTGCCATTGAAGCACAGTGCTCCCTCTTACACTGCAGGCCTTTGGTAGAGGCTAAGGCCCGATAGAGCCTACCTAGAGGGTTCCTTGGATGAGGGAGTTGGCTCCATGCAGAGCACCCTGTGACGAAAAGTGGATTCAGGGCAGGAGCGAGTGCGTAGCTAGTGTCCCAGGGCACTTGCTAGAAATCCCAAGGGAGTGGACTACGTGTTTACTGGAAGTGGGGTCCGGAGGGCAGAAGCGTTGAATTCCCATTTTGAAAGCTCCATTCATGCTGCCTTGGAGCTACAA
Source organism: Hyperoodon ampullatus (assembly GCF_949752795.1). Taxonomy (NCBI): domain Eukaryota; kingdom Metazoa; phylum Chordata; class Mammalia; order Artiodactyla; family Ziphiidae; genus Hyperoodon; species Hyperoodon ampullatus. Next base: position 26,934 of record NW_027640932.1, read on the forward strand.
CACCGTTTCTGACGGGCCTCTAGGCGCGGGAGGCAGGGCTCGGGGAAGAGAAGGAATTTTTTCTCTCAATTCTCAGATGGCTTCCGGAGCCGTGTTGGGAGCTCATCCTGTCAGGCTGTAGGACTACAGGCAACGTCCACGAGAGGGCCTGCCTCGAGAAAGGCTTTGAGTCGCCCTGCAGGAACGGAGCATACAGCAAGCTCTTGGAGGTCTTAGTCACGGTAGTGCTTTATTTGAACGGTGCTGCCCTTGTCAGGACTCCTAGGCGCTTCGGGTGTGCACCCTTTTCCCTGCGAAATCCCCCTGCCCCTGTGGGCATGCTGTGCCACACCCAGGCCCCTAGGCCCTTGAGAGAGGGGCCTACTGTGTCTGCCGAGGGAAGGACTCCAACCAGCGCTTTTAAAGGGGACGGCTACGATTCCTCGCCACTCCAACAGCATCAGGAACGCCTTTCTAGCCGGTCCACCGTGCCCTGGAAGTTTTCGCCATTGACCTTCTCTCAGCTGCACTGAGGAAATAGTCTGCTTAGAAGGCCTTCTGGCACCTCGGTTGGAAAGTCGCTCTACTCTCGGAGAAAGTCAGCTTGCATTGCAGCGGCAACTAAAGCAGAGTTCTTCAGGCAACACAGCGGTCGTTTGGAAGAGGCAGACGCTTACGTGCCTAAAGGGAGCCTGCCTTGGTTGAGGCCGTTTGCTCCACTCAGAACACCCTGCGTAAACACGCTGATCCAGGGAAGGGCCCGTTGTGTACTTTGTGTGGTTTGTGCCTCGTTGAAGCCCCAGGGGACGTTTACCGCCTGTCGGGCTTGAAGTGCGGGCCTGAAGGCACAGTTGGAAAGTTCCCTCCGTCGGGCCTTGAAGTACACGGAGAGACACCCTTTCTGATGGGCCTCTCGTCACGGTAGGCATTGCTCTGGGAAGAAAATGAGTGCTCTCTCGTAAAACACCGTGCGTCCAGGGCCTGGTTGGGAGCTCATGCCGCTAGGCTCTCGACTTACCTGGAGACCGAACATTAGCCCCTGCCTCGAGGAAAGTCGCTTTATTGCCCAGCTGAAGCGGAGGCACGCAGCACCTTCCAAGAGGCCTTCTTCGCGGTTCAGCTTTCTCTTCTTGGCAGTGCGCGCCGTTCAGGACACCCAGGTCCCTCGCGTTTGCACCCGATTCCCTGCAAGACCACTGAATACTGGCTGCCTCCCCTGGCCTGCTCAGCGGCCTCCAAGCCCGGCAGCCCTTCCCAGCCACTCTGTGTAGGCCTAGTGTGGAGCAACGCACTGCACACCTCCTTGGGGAGAGCTAGATTTCCTCGGCACGGCAACAGCTCCAGGGTAACTGTTCTCTCACGTGCCACTTGTCAAGGAACTCTGCCTCATTGCCCTTGTCTGAGCTGCACTTAGGGAAACCATCTGCTTCGCAGGCCTTCCAGGAACCTTTAGCCGAGGGCACCATCCCTGCAGGAGAAAGTGGGCTTGCATTCCCGCTGCCACTGAAGTACAGTGCTTCCTCTTTCACTGCAGGCCTTTGGTAGAGGCTAAGGCCCGATAGAGCCTACCTAGAGGGTTCCTTGGATGAGGGAGTTGGCTCCATGCAGAGCACCCTGTGACGAAAAGTGGATTCAGGGCAGGAGCGAGTGCGTAGCTAGTGTTCCAGGGCACTTGCTAGAAATCCCAAGGGAGCGGACTACGTGTTTACTGGAAGTGGGGTCCGGAGGGCAGAAGCGTTGAATTCCCATTTTGAAAGCTCCATTCATGCTGCCTTGGAGCTACCTGAATAACACCGTTTCTGACGGGCCTCTAGGCGCGGGAGGCAGGGCTCGGGGAAGAGAAGGAATTTTTTCTCTCAATTTTCAGATGGCTTCCGGAGCCGTGTTGGGAGCTCATCCTGTCAGGCTGTAGGACTACAGGGAACGTCCACGAGAGGGCCTGCCTCGAGAAAGGCTTTGAGTCGCCCTGCAGGAACGGAGCATACAGCAAGCTCTTGGAGGTCTTAGTCACGGTAGTGCTTTATTTGAACGGTGCTGCCCTTGTCAGGACTCCTAGGCGCTTCGGGTGTGCACCTTTTTCCCTGCGAAATCCCCCTGCCCCTGTGGGCATGCTGTGCCACACCCAGCCCCCTAGGCCCTTGAGAGAGGGGCCTACTGTGTCTGCCGAGGGAAGGACTCCAACCAGCGCTTTTAAAGGGGACGGCTACGATTCCTCGCCACTCCAACAGCATCAGGAACGCCTTTCTAGCCGGTCCACCGTGCCCTGGAAGTTTTCGCCATTGACCTTCTCTCAGCTGCACTGAGGAAATAGTCTGCTTAGAACGCCTTCTGACACCTCGGTTGGAAAGTCGCTCTACTCTCGGAGAAAGTCAGCTTGCATTGCAGCGGCAACTAAAGCAGAGTTCTTCAGGCAACACAGCGGTCGTTTGGAAGAGGCAGACGCTTACGTGCCTAAAGGGAGCCTGCCTTGGTTGAGGCCGTTTGCTCCTCTCAGAACACCCTGCGTAAACACGCTGATCCAGGGAAGGGCCCGTTGTGTACCTTGTGTGGTTTGTGCCTCGTTGAAGCCCCAGGGGACGTTTACCGCCTGTCGGGCTTGAAGTGCGGGCCTGAAGGCACAGTTGGAAAGTTCCCTCCGTCGGGCCTTGAAGTACACGGAGAGACACCCTTTCTGATGGGCCTCTCGTCACGGTAGGCATTGCTCTGGGAAGAAAATGAGTGCTCTCTCGTAAAACACCGTGCGTACAGGGCCTGGTTGGGAGCTCATGCCGCTATGCTCTCGACTTACCTGGAGACCGAACATTAGCCCCTGCCTCGAGGAAAGTCGCTTTATTGCCCTGCTGAAGCAGAGGCACGCAGCACCTTCCAAGAGGCCTTCGTCGCGGTTCAGCTTTCTCTTCTTGGTAGTAAGCGCCGTTCAGGACACCCAGGTCCCTCGCGTTTGCACCCGATTCCCTGCAAGACCACTGAATACTGTCTGCCTCCCCTGGCCTGCTCAGCGGCCTCCAAGCCCGGCAGCCCTTCCCAGCCACTCTGTGTAGGCCTAGTGTGGAGCAACGCACTGCACACCTCCTTGGGGAGAGCTAGATTTCCTCGGCACGGCAACAGCTCCAGGGAAACTGTTCTCTCACGTGCCACTTGTCAAGGAACTCTGCCTCATTGCCCTTGTCTGAGCTGCACTTAGGGAAACCATCTGCTTCGCAGGCCTTCCAGGAACCTTTAGCCGAGGGCACCATACCTGCAGGAGAAAATGGGCTTGCGTTCCGCTGCCACTGAAGTACAGTGCTTCCTCTTTCACTGCAGGCCTTTGGTAGAGGCTAAGGCCCGATAGAGCCTACCTAGAGGGTTCCTTGGATGAGGGAGTTGGCTCCATGCAGAGCACCCTGTGACGAAAAGTGGATTCAGGGCAGGAGCGAGTGCGTAGCTAGTGTTCCAGGGCACTTGCTAGAAATCCCAAGGGAGCGGACTACGTGTTTACTGGAAGTGGGGTCCGGAGGGCAGAAGCGTTGAATTCCCATTTTGAAAGCTCCATTCATGCTGCCTTGGAGCTACCTGAATAACACCGTTTCTGACGGGCCTCTAGGCGCGGGAGGCAGGGCTCGGGGAAGAGAAGGAATTTTTTCTCTCAATTTTCAGATGGCTTCCGGAGCCGTGTTGGGAGCTCATCCTGTCAGGCTGTAGGACTACAGGGAACGTCCACGAGAGGGCCTGCCTCGAGAAAGGCTTTGAGTCGCCCTGCAGGAACGGAGCATACAGCAAGCTCTTGGAGGTCTTAGTCACGGTAGTGCTTTATTTGAACGGTGCTGCCCTTCTCAGGACTCCTAGGCGCTTCGGGTGTGCACCTTTTTCCCTGCGAAATCCCCCTGCCCCTGTGGGCATGCTGTGCCACACCCAGCCCCCTAGGCCCTTGAGAGAGGGGCCTACTGTGTCTGCCGAGGGAAGGACTCCAACCAGCGCTTTTAAAGGGGACGGCTACGATTCCTCGCCACTCCAACAGCATCAGGAACGCCTTTCTAGCCGGTCCACCGTGCCCTGGAAGTTTTCGCCATTGACCTTCTCTCAGCTGCACTGAGGAAATAGTCTGCTTAGAACGCCTTCTGACACCTCGGTTGGAAAGTCGCTCTACTCTCGGAGAAAGTCAGCTTGCATTGCAGCGGCAACTAAAGCAGAGTTCTTCAGGCAACACAGCGGTCGTTTGGAAGAGGCAGACGCTTACGTGCCTAAAGGGAGCCTGCCTTGGTTGAGACCGTTTGCTCCTCTCAGAACACCCTGCGTAAACACGCTGATCCAGGGAAGGGCCCGTTGTGTACCTTGTGTGGTTTGTGCCTCGTTGAGACCCCAGGGGACGTTTACCGCCTGTCGGGCTCGAAGTGCGGGCCTGAAGGCACAGTTGGAAAGTTCCCTCCGTCGGGCCTTGAAGTACACGGAGAGACACCCTTTCTGATGGGCCTCTCGTCACGGTAGGCATTGCTCTGGGAAGAAAATGAGTGCTCTCTCGTAAAACACCGTGCGTCCAGGGCCTGGTTGGGAGCTCATGCCGCTATGCTCTCGACTTACCTGTAGACCGAACATTAGCCCCTGCCTCGAGGAAAGTCGCTTTATTGCCCAGCTGAAGCGGAGGCACGCAGCACCTTCCAAGAGGCCTTCGTCGCGGTTCAGCTTTCTCTTCTTGGCAGTGCGCGCCGTTCAGGACACCCAGGTCCCTCGCGTTTGCACCCGATTCCCTGCAAGACCACTGAATACTGGCTGCCTCCCCTGGCCTGCTCAGCGGCCTCCAAGCCCGGCAGCCCTTCCCAGCCACTCTGTGTAGACCTAGTGTGGAGCAACGCACTGCACACCTCCTTGGGGAGAGCTAGATTTCCTCGGCACGGCAACAGCTCCAGGGAAACTGTTCTCTCACGTGCCACTTGTCAAGGAACTCTGCCTCATTGCCCTTGTCTGAGCTGCACTTAGGGAAACCATCTGCTTCGCAGGCCTTCCAGGAACCTTTAGCCGAGGGCACCATACCTGCAGGAGAAAATGGGCTTGCGTTCCGCTGCCACTGAAGTACAGTGCTTCCTCTTTCACTGCAGGCCTTTGGTAGAGGCTAAGGCCCGATAGAGCCTACCTAGAGGGTTCCTTGGATGAGGGAGTTGGCTCCATGCAGAGCACCCTGTGACGAAAAGTGGATTCAGGGCAGGAGCGAGTGCGTAGCTAGTGTCCCAGGGCACTTGCTAGAAATCCCAAGGGAGTGGACTACGTGTTTACTGGAAGTGGGGTCCGGAGGGCAGAAGCGTTGAATTCCCATTTTCAAAGCTCCATTCATGCTGCCTTGGAGCTACAACACCGTTTCTGACGGGCCTCTAGGCGCGGGAGGCAGGGCTCGGGGAAGAGAAGGAATTTTTTCTCTCAATTCTCAGATGGCTTCCGGAGCCGTGTTGGGAGCTCATCCTGTCAGGCTGTAGGACTACAGGGAACGTCCACGAGAGGGCCTGCCTCGAGAAAGGCTTTGAGTCGCCCTGCAGGAACGGAGCATACAGCAAGCTCTTGGAGGTCTTAGTCACGGTAGTGCTTTATTTGAACGGTGCTGCCCTTGTCAGGACTCCTAGGCGCTTCGGGTGTGCACCCTTTTCCCTGCGAAATCCCCCTGCCCCTGTGGGCATGCTGTGCCACACCCAGGCCCCTAGGCCCTTGAGAGAGGGGCCTACTGTGTCTGCCGAGGGAAGGACTCCAACCAGCGCTTTTAAAGGGGACGGCTACGATTCCTCGCCACTCCAACAGCATCAGGAACGCCTTTCTAGCCGGTCCACCGTGCCCTGGAAGTTTTCGCCATTGACCTTCTCTCAGCTGCACTGAGGAAATAGTCTGCTTAGAACGCCTTCTGGCACCTCGGTTGGAAAGTCGCTCTACTCTCGGAGAAAGTCAGCTTGCATTGCAGCGGCAACTAAAGCAGAGTTCTTCAGGCAACACAGCGGTCGTTTGGAAGAGGCAGACGCTTACGTGCCTAAAGGGAGCCTGCCTTGGTTGAGGCCGTTTGCTCCACTCAGAACACCGTGCGTAAACACGCTGATCCAGGGAAGGGCCCGTTGTGTACTTTGTGTGGTTTGTGCCTCGTTGAAGCCCCAGGGGACGTTTACCGCCTGTCGGGCTTGAAGTGCGGGCCTGAAGGCACAGTTGGAAAGTTCCCTCCGTCGGGCCTTGAAGTACACGGAGAGACACCCTTTCTGATGGGCCTCTCGTCACGGTAGGCATTGCTCTGGGAAGAAAATGAGTGCTCTCTCGTAAAACACCGTGCGTCCAGGGCCTGGTTGGGAGCTCATGCCGCTAGGCTCTCGACTTACCTGGAGACCGAACATTAGCCCCTGCCTCGAGGAAAGTCGCTTTATTGCCCAGCTGAAGCAGAGGCACGCAGCACCTTCCAAGAGGCCTTCTTCGCGGTTCAGCTTTCTCTTCTTGGCAGTGCGCGCCGTTCAGGACACCCAGGTCCCTCGCGTTTGCACCCGATTCCCTGCAAGACCACTGAATACTGGCTGCCTCCCCTGGCCTGCTCAGCGGCCTCCAAGCCCGGCAGCCCTTCCCAGCCACTCTGTGTAGGCCTAGTGTGGAGCAACGCACTGCACACCTCCTTGGGGAGAGCTAGATTTCCTCGGCACGGCAACAGCTCCAGGGTAACTGTTCTCTCACGTGCCACTTGTCAAGGAACTCTGCCTCATTGCCCTTGTCTGAGCTGCACTTAGGGAAACCATCTGCTTCGCAGGCCTTCCAGGAACCTTTAGCCGAGGGCACCATCCCTGCAGGAGAAAGTGGGCTTGCATTCCCGCTGCCATTGAAGCACAGTGCTCCCTCTTACACTGCAGGCCTTTGGTAGAGGCTAAGGCCCGATAGAGCTTACCTAGAGGGTTCCTTGGATGAGGGAGTTGGCTCCATGCAGAGCACCCTGTGACGAAAAGTGGATTCAGGGCAGGAGCGAGTGCGTAGCTCGTGTCCCAGGGCACTTGCTAGAAATCCCAAGGGAGTGGACTACGTGTTTACTGGAAGTGGGGTCCGGAGGGCAGAAGCGTTGAATTCCCATTTTGAAAGCTCCATTCATGCTGCCTTGGAGCTACCTGAATAACACCGTTTCTGACGGGCCTCTAGGCGCGGGAGGCAGGGCTCGGGGAAGAGAAGGAATTTTTTCTCTCAATTCTCAGATGGCTTCCGGAGCCGTGTTGGGAGCTCATCCTGTCAGGCTGTAGGACTACAGGCAACGTCCACGAGAGGGCCTGCCTCGAGAAAGGCTTTGAGTCGCCCTGCAGGAACGGAGCATACAGCAAGCTCTTGGAGGTCTTAGTCACGGTAGTGCTTTATTTGAACGGTGCTGCCCTTCTCAGGACTCCTAGGCGCTTCGGGTGTGCACCCTTTTCCCTGCGAAATCCCCCTGCCCCTGTGGGCATGCTGTGCCACACCCAGCCCCCTAGGCCCTTGAGAGAGGGGCCTACTGTGTCTGCCGAGGGAAGGACTCCAACCAGCGCTTTTAAAGGGGACGGCTACGATTCCTCGCCACTCCAACAGCATCAGGAACGCCTTTCTAGCCGGTCCACCGTGCCCTGGAAGTTTTCGCCATTGACCTTCTCTCAGCTGCACTGAGGAAATAGTCTGCTTAGAAGGCCTTCTGGCACCTCGGTTGGAAAGTCGCTCTACTCTCGGAGAAAGTCAGCTTGCATTGCAGCGGCAACTAAAGCAGAGTTCTTCAGGCAACACAGCGGTCGTTTGGAAGAGGCAGACGCTTACGTGCCTAAAGGGAGCCTGCCTTGGTTGAGGCCGTTTGCTCCACTCAGAACACCCTGCGTAAACACGCTGATCCAGGGAAGGGCCCGTTGTGTACCTTGTGTGGTTTGTGCCTCGTTGAAGCCCCAGGGGACGTTTACCGCCTGTCGGGCTTGAAGTGCGGGCCTGAAGGCACAGTTGGAAAGTTCCCTCCGTCGGGCCTTGAAGTACACGGAGAGACACCCTTTCTGATGGGCCTCTCGTCACGGTAGGCATTGCTCTGGGAAGAAAATGAGTGCTCTCTCGTAAAACACCGTGCGTCCAGGGCCTGGTTGGGAGCTCATGCCGCTAGGCTCTCGACTTACCTGGAGACCGAACATTAGCCCCTGCCTCGAGGAAAGTCGCTTTATTGCCCTGCTGAAGCGGAGGCACGCAGCACCTTCCAAGAGGCCTTCGTCGCGGTTCAGCTTTCTCTTCTTGGTAGTGCGCGCCGTTCAGGACACCCAGGTCCCTCGCGTTTGCACCCGATTCCCTGCAAGACCACTGAATACTGTCTGCCTCCCCTGGCCTGCTCAGCGGCCTCCAAGCCCGGCAGCCCTTCCCAGCCACTCTGTGTAGGCCTAGTGTGGAGCAACGCACTGCACACCTCCTTGGGGAGAGCTAGATTTCCTCGGCACGGCAACAGCTCCAGGGAAACTGTTCTCTCACGTGCCACTTGTCAAGGAACTCTGCCTCATTGCCCTTGTCTGAGCTGCACTTAGGGAAACCATCTGCTTCGCAGGCCTTCCAGGAACCTTTAGCCGAGGGCACCATACCTGCAGGAGAAAATGGGCTTGCGTTCCGCTGCCACTGAAGTACAGTGCTTCCTCTTTCACTGCAGGCCTTTGGTAGAGGCTAAGGCCCGATAGAGCCTACCTAGAGGGTTCCTTGGATGAGGGAGTTGGCTCCATGCAGAGCACCCTGTGACGAAAAGTGGATTCAGGGCAGGAGCGAGTGCGTAGCTAGTGTTCCAGGGCACTTGCTAGAAATCCCAAGGGAGCGGACTACGTGTTTACTGGAAGTGGGGTCCGGAGGGCAGAAGCGTTGAATTCCCATTTTGAAAGCTCCATTCATGCTGCCTTGGAGCTACCTGAATAACACCGTTTCTGACGGGCCTCTAGGCGCGGGAGGCAGGGCTCGGGGAAGAGAAGGAATTTTTTCTCTCAATTTTCAGATGGCTTCCGGAGCCGTGTTGGGAGCTCATCCTGTCAGGCTGTAGGACTACAGGGAACGTCCACGAGAGGGCCTGCCTCGAGAAAGGCTTTGAGTCGCCCTGCAGGAACGGAGCATACAGCAAGCTCTTGGAGGTCTTAGTCACGGTAGTGCTTTATTTGAACGGTGCTGCCCTTGTCAGGACTCCTAGGCGCTTCGGGTGTGCACCTTTTTCCCTGCGAAATCCCCCTGCCCCTGTGGGCATGCTGTGCCACACCCAGCCCCCTAGGCCCTTGAGAGAGGGGCCTACTGTGTCTGCCGAGGGAAGGACTCCAACCAGCGCTTTTAAAGGGGACGGCTACGATTCCTCGCCACTCCAACAGCATCAGGAACGCCTTTCTAGCCGGTCCACCGTGCCCTGGAAGTTTTCGCCATTGACCTTCTCTCAGCTGCACTGAGGAAATAGTCTGCTTAGAACGCCTTCTGACACCTCGGTTGGAAAGTCGCTCTACTCTCGGAGAAAGTCAGCTTGCATTGCAGCGGCAACTAAAGCAGAGTTCTTCAGGCAACACAGCGGTCGTTTGGAAGAGGCAGACGCTTACGTGCCTAAAGGGAGCCTGCCTTGGTTGAGGCCGTTTGCTCCTCTCAGAACACCCTGCGTAAACACGCTGATCCAGGGAAGGGCCCGTTGTGTACCTTGTGTGGTTTGTGCCTCGTTGAGACCCCAGGGGACGTTTACCGCCTGTCGGGCTCGAAGTGCGGGCCTGAAGGCACAGTTGGAAAGTTCCCTCCGTCGGGCCTTGAAGTACACGGAGAGACACCCTTTCTGATGGGCCTCTCGTCACGGTAGGCATTGCTCTGGGAAGAAAATGAGTGCTCTCTCGTAAAACACCGTGCGTCCAGGGCCTGGTTGGGAGCTCATGCCGCTATGCTCTCGACTTACCTGTAGACCGAACATTAGCCCCTGCCTCGAGGAAAGTCGCTTTATTGCCCAGCTGAAGCGGAGGCACGCAGCACCTTCCAAGAGGCCTTCGTCGCGGTTCAGCTTTCTCTTCTTGGCAGTGCGCGCCGTTCAGGACACCCAGGTCCCTCGCGTTTGCACCCGATTCCCTGCAAGACCACTGAATACTGGCTGCCTCCCCTGGCCTGCTCAGCGGCCTCCAAGCCCGGCAGCCCTTCCCAGCCACTCTGTGTAGACCTAGTGTGGAGCAACGCACTGCACACCTCCTTGGGGAGAGCTAGATTTCCTCGGCACGGCAACAGCTCCAGGGAAACTGTTCTCTCACGTGCCACTTGTCAAGGAACTCTGCCTCATTGCCCTTGTCTGAGCTGCACTTAGGGAAACCATCTGCTTCGCAGGCCTTCCAGGAACCTTTAGCCGAGGGCACCATACCTGCAGGAGAAAATGGGCTTGCGTTCCGCTGCCACTGAAGTACAGTGCTTCCTCTTTCACTGCAGGCCTTTGGTAGAGGCTAAGGCCCGATAGAGCCTACCTAGAGGGTTCCTTGGATGAGGGAGTTGGCTCCATGCAGAGCACCCTGTGACGAAAAGTGGATTCAGGGCAGGAGCGAGTGCGTAGCTAGTGTCCCAGGGCACTTGCTAGAAATCCCAAGGGAGTGGACTACGTGTTTACTGGAAGTGGGGTCCGGAGGGCAGAAGCGTTGAATTCCCATTTTCAAAGCTCCATTCATGCTGCCTTGGAGCTACAACACCGTTTCTGACGGGCCTCTAGGCGCGGGAGGCAGGGCTCGGGGAAGAGAAGGAATTTTTTCTCTCAATTCTCAGATGGCTTCCGGAGCCGTGTTGGGAGCTCATCCTGTCAGGCTGTAGGACTACAGGGAACGTCCACGAGAGGGCCTGCCTCGAGAAAGGCTTTGAGTCGCCCTGCAGGAACGGAGCATACAGCAAGCTCTTGGAGGTCTTAGTCACGGTAGTGCTTTATTTGAACGGTGCTGCCCTTGTCAGGACTCCTAGGCGCTTCGGGTGTGCACCCTTTTCCCTGCGAAATCCCCCTGCCCCTGTGGGCATGCTGTGCCACACCCAGGCCCCTAGGCCCTTGAGAGAGGGGCCTACTGTGTCTGCCGAGGGAAGGACTCCAACCAGCGCTTTTAAAGGGGACGGCTACGATTCCTCGCCACTCCAACAGCATCAGGAACGCCTTTCTAGCCGGTCCACCGTGCCCTGGAAGTTTTCGCCATTGACCTTCTCTCAGCTGCACTGAGGAAATAGTCTGCTTAGAACGCCTTCTGGCACCTCGGTTGGAAAGTCGCTCTACTCTCGGAGAAAGTCAGCTTGCATTGCAGCGGCAACTAAAGCAGAGTTCTTCAGGCAACACAGCGGTCGTTTGGAAGAGGCAGACGCTTACGTGCCTAAAGGGAGCCTGCCTTGGTTGAGGCCGTTTGCTCCACTCAGAACACCGTGCGTAAACACGCTGATCCAGGGAAGGGCCCGTTGTGTACTTTGTGTGGTTTGTGCCTCGTTGAAGCCCCAGGGGACGTTTACCGCCTGTCGGGCTTGAAGTGCGGGCCTGAAGGCACAGTTGGAAAGTTCCCTCCGTCGGGCCTTGAAGTACACGGAGAGACACCCTTTCTGATGGGCCTCTCGTCACGGTAGGCATTGCTCTGGGAAGAAAATGAGTGCTCTCTCGTAAAACACCGTGCGTCCAGGGCCTGGTTGGGAGCTCATGCCGCTAGGCTCTCGACTTACCTGGAGACCGAACATTAGCCCCTGCCTCGAGGAAAGTCGCTTTATTGCCCAGCTGAAGCAGAGGCACGCAGCACCTTCCAAGAGGCCTTCTTCGCGGTTCAGCTTTCTCTTCTTGGCAGTGCGCGCCGTTCAGGACACCCAGGTCCCTCGCGTTTGCACCCGATTCCCTGCAAGACCACTGAATACTGGCTGCCTCCCCTGGCCTGCTCAGCGGCCTCCAAGCCCGGCAGCCCTTCCCAGCCACTCTGTGTAGGCCTAGTGTGGAGCAACGCACTGCACACCTCCTTGGGGAGAGCTAGATTTCCTCGGCACGGCAACAGCTCCAGGGTAACTGTTCTCTCACGTGCCACTTGTCAAGGAACTCTGCCTCATTGCCCTTGTCTGAGCTGCACTTAGGGAAACCATCTGCTTCGCAGGCCTTCCAGGAACCTTTAGCCGAGGGCACCATCCCTGCAGGAGAAAGTGGGCTTGCATTCCCGCTGCCATTGAAGCACAGTGCTCCCTCTTACACTGCAGGCCTTTGGTAGAGGCTAAGGCCCGATAGAGCTTACCTAGAGGGTTCCTTGGATGAGGGAGTTGGCTCCATGCAGAGCACCCTGTGACGAAAAGTGGATTCAGGGCAGGAGCGAGTGCGTAGCTCGTGTCCCAGGGCACTTGCTAGAAATCCCAAGGGAGTGGACTACGTGTTTACTGGAAGTGGGGTCCGGAGGGCAGAAGCGTTGAATTCCCATTTTGAAAGCTCCATTCATGCTGCCTTGGAGCTACCTGAATAACACCGTTTCTGACGGGCCTCTAGGCGCGGGAGGCAGGGCTCGGGGAAGAGAAGGAATTTTTTCTCTCAATTCTCAGATGGCTTCCGGAGCCGTGTTGGGAGCTCATCCTGTCAGGCTGTAGGACTACAGGCAACGTCCACGAGAGGGCCTGCCTCGAGAAAGGCTTTGAGTCGCCCTGCAGGAACGGAGCATACAGCAAGCTCTTGGAGGTCTTAGTCACGGTAGTGCTTTATTTGAACGGTGCTGCCCTTCTCAGGACTCCTAGGCGCTTCGGGTGTGCACCCTTTTCCCTGCGAAATCCCCCTGCCCCTGTGGGCATGCTGTGCCACACCCAGCCCCCTAGGCCCTTGAGAGAGGGGCCTACTGTGTCTGCCGAGGGAAGGACTCCAACCAGCGCTTTTAAAGGGGACGGCTACGATTCCTCGCCACTCCAACAGCATCAGGAACGCCTTTCTAGCCGGTCCACCGTGCCCTGGAAGTTTTCGCCATTGACCTTCTCTCAGCTGCACTGAGGAAATAGTCTGCTTAGAAGGCCTTCTGGCACCTCGGTTGGAAAGTCGCTCTACTCTCGGAGAAAGTCAGCTTGCATTGCAGCGGCAACTAAAGCAGAGTTCTTCAGGCAACACAGCGGTCGTTTGGAAGAGGCAGACGCTTACGTGCCTAAAGGGAGCCTGCCTTGGTTGAGGCCGTTTGCTCCACTCAGAACACCCTGCGTAAACACGCTGATCCAGGGAAGGGCCCGTTGTGTACCTTGTGTGGTTTGTGCCTCGTTGAAGCCCCAGGGGACGTTTACCGCCTGTCGGGCTTGAAGTGCGGGCCTGAAGGCACAGTTGGAAAGTTCCCTCCGTCGGGCCTTGAAGTACACGGAGAGACACCCTTTCTGATGGGCCTCTCGTCACGGTAGGCATTGCTCTGGGAAGAAAATGAGTGCTCTCTCGTAAAACACCGTGCGTCCAGGGCCTGGTTGGGAGCTCATGCCGCTAGGCTCTCGACTTACCTGGAGACCGAACATTAGCCCCTGCCTCGAGGAAAGTCGCTTTATTGCCCTGCTGAAGCGGAGGCACGCAGCACCTTCCAAGAGGCCTTCGTCGCGGTTCAGCTTTCTCTGCTTGGTAGTGCGCGCCGTTCAGGACACCCAGGTCCCTCGCGTTTGCACCCGATTCCCTGCAAGACCACTGAATACTGGCTGCCTCCCCTGGCCTGCTCAGCGGCCTCCAAGCCCGGCAGCCCTTCCCAGCCACTCTGTGTAGGCCTAGTGTGGAGCAACGCACTGCACACCTCCTTGGGGAGAGCTAGATTTCCTCGGCACGGCAACAGCTCCAGGGAAACTGTTCTCTCACGTGCCACTTGTCAAGGAACTCTGCCTCATTGCCCTTGTCTGAGCTGCACTTAGGGAAACCATCTGCTTCGCAGGCCTTCCAGGAACCTTTAGCCGAGGGCACCATACCTGCAGGAGAAAATGGGCTTGCGTTCCGCTGCCACTGAAGTACAGTGCTTCCTCTTTCACTGCAGGCCTTTGGTAGAGGCTAAGGCCCGATAGAGCCTACCTAGAGGGTTCCTTGGATGAGGGAGTTGGCTCCATGCAGAGCACCCTGTGACGAAAAGTGGATTCAGGGCAGGAGCGAGTGCGTAGCTAGTGTCCCAGGGCACTTGCTAGAAATCCCAAGGGAGTGGACTACGTGTTTACTGGAAGTGGGGTCCGGAGGGCAGAAGCGTTGAATTCCCATTTTGAAAGCTCCATTCATGCTGCCTTGGAGCTACCTGAATAACACCGTTTCTGACGGGCCTCTAGGCGCGGGAGGCAGGGCTCGGGGAAGAGAAGGAATTTTTTCTCTCAATTCTCAGATGGCTTCCGGAGCCGTGTTGGGAGCTCATCCTGTCAGGCTGTAGGACTACAGGGAACGTCCACGAGAGGGCCTGCCTCGAGGAAGGCTTTGAGTCGCCCTGCAGGAACGGAGCATACAGCAAGCTCTTGGAGGTCTTAGTCACTGTAGTGCTTTATTTGAACGGTGCTGCCCTTCTCAGGACTCCTAGGCGCTTCGGTTGTGCACCTTTTTCCCTGCGAAATCCCCCTGTCCCTGTGGGCATGCTGTGCCACACCCAGCCCCCTAGGCCCTTGAGAGAGGGGCCTACTGTGTCTGCCGAGGGAAGGACTCCAACCAGCGCTTTTAAAGGGGACGGCTACGATTCCTCGCCACTCCAACAGCATCAGGAACGCCTTTCTAGCCGGTCCACCGTGCCCTGGAAGTTTTCGCCATTGACCTTCTCTCAGCTGCACTGAGGAAATAGTCTGCTTAGAACGCCTTCTGGCACCTCGGTTGGAAAGTCGCTCTACTCTCGGAGAAAGTCAGCTTGCATTGCAGCGGCAACTAAAGCAGAGTTCTTCAGGCAACACAGCGGTCGTTTGGAAGAGGCAGACGCTTACGTGCCTAAAGGGAGCCTGCCTTGGTTGAGGCCGTTTGCTCCTCTCAGAACACCCTGCGTAAACACGCTGATCCAGGGAAGGGCCCGTTGTGTACCTTGTGTGGTTTGTGCCTCGTTGAAGCCCCAGGGGACGTTTACCGCCTGTCGGGCTTGAAGTGCGGGCCTGAAGGCACAGTTGGAAAGTTCCCTCCGTCGGGCCTTGAAGTACACGGAGAGACACCCTTTCTGATGGGCCTCTCGTCACGGTAGGCATTGCTCTGGGAAGAAAATGAGTGCTCTCTCGTAAAACACCGTGCGTCCAGGGCCTGGTTGGGAGCTCATGCCGCTAGGCTCTCGACTTACCTGGAGACCGAACATTAGCCCCTGCCTCGAGGAAAGTCGCTTTATTGCCCTGCTGAAGCGGAGGCACGCAGCACCTTCCAAGAGGCCTTCGTCGCGGTTCAGCTTTCTCTTCTTGGTAGTGCGCGCCGTTCAGGACACCCAGGTCCCTCGCGTTTGCACCCGATTCCCTGCAAGACCACTGAATACTGGCTGCCTCCCCTGGCCTGCTCAGCGGCCTCCAAGCCCGGCAGCCCTTCCCAGCCACTCTGTGTAGGCCTAGTGTGGAGCAACGCACTGCACACCTCCTTGGGGAGAGCTAGATTTCCTCGGCACGGCAACAGCTCCAGGGAAACTGTTCTCTCACGTGCCACTTGTCAAGGAACTCTGCCTCATTGCCCTTGTCTGAGCTGCACTTAGGGAAACCATCTGCTTCGCAGGCCTTCCAGGAACCTTTAGCCGAGGGCACCATACCTGCAGGAGAAAATGGGCTTGCGTTCCGCTGCCACTGAAGTACAGTGCTTCCTCTTTCACTGCAGGCCTTTGGTAGAGGCTAAGGCCCGATAGAGCCTACCTAGAGGGTTCCTTGGATGAGGGAGTTGGCTCCATGCAGAGCACCCTGTGACGAAAAGTGGATTCAGGGCAGGAGCGAGTGCGTAGCTAGTGTCCCAGGGCACTTGCTAGAAATCCCAAGGGAGTGGACTACGTGTTTACTGGAAGTGGGGTCCGGAGGGCAGAAGCGTTGAATTCCCATTTTGAAAGCTCCATTCATGCTGCCTTGGAGCTACCTGAATAACACCGTTTCTGACGGGCCTCTAGGCGCGGGAGGCAGGGCTCGGGGAAGAGAAGGAATTTTTCTCTCAATTCTCAGATGGCTTCCGGAGCCGTGTTGGGAGCTCATCCTGTCAGGCTGTAGGACTACAGGGAACGTCCACGAGAGGGCCTGCCTCGAGAAAGGCTTTGAGTCGCCCTGCAGGAACGGAGCATACAGCAAGCTCTTGGAGGTCTTAGTCACGGTAGTGCTTTATTTGAACGGTGCTGCCCTTCTCAGGACTCCTAGGCGCTTCGGTTGTGCACCTTTTTCCCTGCGAAATCCCCCTGTCCCTGTGGGCATGCTGTGCCACACCCAGCCCCCTAGGCCCTTGAGAGAGGGGCCTACTGTGTCTGCCGAGGGAAGGACTCCAACCAGCGCTTTTAAAGGGGACGGCTACGATTCCTCGCCACTCCAACAGCATCAGGAACGCCTTTCTAGCCGGTCCACCGTGCCCTGGAAGTTTTCGCCATTGACCTTCTCTCAGCTGCACTGAGGAAATAGTCTGCTTAGAACGCCTTCTGGCACCTCGGTTGGAAAGTCGCTCTACTCTCGGAGAAAGTCAGCTTACATTGCAGCGGCAACTAAAGCAGAGTTCTTCAGGCAACACAGCGGTCGTTTGGAAGAGGCAGACGCTTACGTGCCTAAAGGGAGCCTGCCTTGGTTGAGGCCGTTTGCTCCTCTCAGAACACCCTGCGTAAACACGCTGATCCAGGGAAGGGCCCGTTGTGTACCTTGTGTGGTTTGTGCCTCGTTGAAGCCCCAGGGGACGTTTACCGCCTGTCGGGCTTGAAGTGCGGGCCTGAAGGCACAGTTGGAAAGTTCCCTCCGTCGGGCCTTGAAGTACACGGAGAGACACCCTTTCTGATGGGCCTCTCGTCACGGTAGGCATTGCTCTGGGAAGAAAATGAGTGCTCTCTCGTAAAACACCGTGCGTCCAGGGCCTGGTTGGGAGCTCATGACGCTAGGCTCTCGACTTACCTGGAGACCGAACATTAGCCCCTGCCTCGAGGAAAGTCGCTTTATTGCCCAGCTGAAGCGGAGGCACGCAGCACGTTCCAAGAGGCCTTCGTCGCGGTTCAGCTTTCTCTTCTTGGCAGTGCGCGCCGTTCAGGACACCCAGGTCCCTCGCGTTTGCACCCGATTCCCTGCAAGACCACTGAATACTGGCTGCCTCCCCTGGCCTGCTCAGCGGCCTCCAAGCCCGGCAGCCCTTCCCAGCCACTCTGTGAAGGCCTAGTGTGGAGGAACGCACTGCACACCTCCTTGGGGACAGCTAGATTTCCTCGGCACGGCAACAGCTCCAGGGAAACTGTTCTCTCACGTGCCACTTGTCAAGGAACTCTGCCTCATTGCCCTTGTCTGAGCTGCACTTAGGGAAACCATCTGCTTCGCAGGCCTTCCAGGAACCTTTAGCCGAGGGCACCATCCCTGCAGGAGAAAGTGGGCTTGCGTTCCCGCTGCCACTGAAGTACAGTGCTTCCTCTTACACTGCAGGCCTTTGGTAGAGGCTAAGGCCCGATAGAGCCTACCTAGAGGGTTCCTTGGATGAGGGAGTTGGCGCCATGCAGAGCACCCTGTGACGAAAAGTGGATTCAGGGCAGGAGCGAGTGCGTAGCTAGTGTCCCAGGGCACTTGCTAGAAATCCCAAGGGAGTGGACTACGTGTTTACTGGAAGTGGGGTCCGGAGGGCAGAAGCGTTGAATTCCCATTTTGAAAGCTCCATTCATGCTGCCTTGGAGCTACCTGAATAACACCGTTTCTGACGGGCCTCTAGGCGCGGGAGGCAGGGCTCGGGGACGAGAAGGAATTTTTCTCTCAATTCTCAGATGGCTTCCGGAGCCGTGTTGGGAGCTCATCCTGTCAGGCTGTAGGACTACAGGGAACGTCCAGGAGAGGGCCTGCCTCGAGGAAGGCTTTGAGTCGCCCTGCAGGAACGGAGCATACAGCAAGCTCTTGGAGGTCTTAGTCACGGTAGTGCTTTATTTGAACGGTGCTGCCCTTGTCAGGACTCCTAGGCGCTTCGGGTGTGCACCCTTTTCCCTGCGAAATCCCCCTGCCCCTGTGGGCATGCTGTGCCACACCCAGGCCCCTAGGCCCTTGAGAGAGGGGCCTACTGTGTCTGCCGAGGGAAGGACTCCAACCAGCGCTTTTAAAGGGGACGGCTACGATTCCTCGCCACTCCAACAGCATCAGGAACGCCTTTCTAGCCGGTCCACCGTGCCCTGGAAGTTTTCGCCATTGACCTTCTCTCAGCTGCACTGAGGAAATAGTCTGCTTAGAACGCCTTCTGGCACCTCGGTTGGAAAGTCGCTCTACTCTCGGAGAAAGTCAGCTTGCATTGCAGCGGCAACTAAAGCAGAGTTCTTCAGGCAACACAGCGGTCGTTTGGAAGAGGCAGACGCTTACGTGCCTAAAGGGAGCCTGCCTTGGTTGAGGCCGTTTGCTCCGCTCAGAACACCCTGCGTAAACACGCTGATCCAGGGAAGGGCCCGTTGTGTACCTTGTGTGGTTTGTGCCTCGTTGAAGCCCCAGGGGACGTTTACCGCCTGTCGGGCTTGAAGTGCGGGCCTGAAGGCACAGTTGGAAAGTTCCCTCCGTCGGGCCTTGAAGTACACGGAGAGACACCCTTTCTGATGGGCCTCTCGTCACGGTAGGCATTGCTCTGGGAAGAAAATGAGTGCTCTCTCGTAAAACACCGTGCGTCCAGGGCCTGGTTGGGAGCTCATGCCGCTATGCTCTCGACTTACCTGGAGACCGAACATTAGCCCCTGCCTCGAGGAAAGTCGCTTTATTGCCCAGCTGAAGCGGAGGCACGCAGCACCTTCCAAGAGGCCCTGGTCGCGGTTCAGCTTTCTCTTCTTGGCAGTGCGCGCCGTTCAGGACACCCAGGTCCCTCGCGTTTGCACCCGATTCCCTGCAAGACCACTGAATACTGGCTGCCTCCCCTGGCCTGTTCAGCGGCCTCCAAGCCCGGCAGCCCTTCCCAGCCACTCTGTGTAGGCCTAGTGTGGAGCAACGCACTGCACACCTCCTTGGGGAGAGCTAGATTTCCTCGGCACGGCCACAGCTCCAGGGAAACTGTTCTCTCACGTGCCACTTGTCAAGGAACTCTGCCTCATTGCCCTTGTCTGAGCTGCACTTAGGGAAACCATCTGCTTCGCAGGCCTTCCAGGAACCTTTAGCCGAGGGCACCATCCCTGCAGGAGAAAGTGGGCTTGCGTTCCCGCTGCCACTGAAGTACAGTGCTTCCTCTTACACTGCAGGCCTTTGGTAGAGGCTAAGGCCCGATAGAGCCTACCTAGAGGGTTCCTTGGATGAGGGAGTTGGCGCCATGCAGAGCACCCTGTGACGAAAAGTGGATTCAGGGCAGGAGCGAGTGCGTAGCTAGTGTCCCAGGGCACTTGCTAGAAATCCCAAGGGAGTGGACTACGTGTTTACTGGAAGTGGGGTCCGGAGGGCAGAAGCGTTGAATTCCCATTTTGAAAGCTCCATTCATGCTGCCTTGGAGCTACCTGAATAACACCGTTTCTGACGGGCCTCTAGGCGCGGGAGGCAGGGCTCGGGGACGAGAAGGAATTTTTCTCTCAATTCTCAGATGGCTTCCGGAGCCGTGTTGGGAGCTCATCCTGTCAGGCTGTAGGACTACAGGGAACGTCCAGGAGAGGGCCTGCCTCGAGGAAGGCTTTGAGTCGCCCTGCAGGAACGGAGCATACAGCAAGCTCTTGGAGGTCTTAGTCACGGTAGTGCTTTATTTGAACGGTGCTGCCCTTGTCAGGACTCCTAGGCGCTTCGGGTGTGCACCCTTTTCCCTGCGAAATCCCCCTGCCCCTGTGGGCATGCTGTGCCACACCCAGGCCCCTAGGCCCTTGAGAGAGGGGCCTACTGTGTCTGCCGAGGGAAGGACTCCAACCAGCGCTTTTAAAGGGGACGGCTACGATTCCTCGCCACTCCAACAGCATCAGGAACGCCTTTCTAGCCGGTCCACCGTGCCCTGGAAGTTTTCGCCATTGACCTTCTCTCAGCTGCACTGAGGAAATAGTCTGCTTAGAACGCCTTCTGGCACCTCGGTTGGAAAGTCGCTCTACTCTCGGAGAAAGTCAGCTTGCATTGCAGCGGCAACTAAAGCAGAGTTCTTCAGGCAACACAGCGGTCGTTTGGAAGAGGCAGACGCTTACATGCCTAAAGGGAGCCTGCCTTGGTTGAGGCCGTTTGCTCCGCTCAGAACACCCTGCGTAAACACGCTGATCCAGGGAAGGGCCCGTTGTGTACCTTGTGTGGTTTGTGCCTCGTTGAAGCCCCAGGGGACGTTTACCGCCTGTCGGGCTTGAAGTGCGGGCCTGAAGGCACAGTTGGAAAGTTCCCTCCGTCGGGCCTTGAAGTACACGGAGAGACACCCTTTCTGATGGGCCTCTCGTCACGGTAGGCATTGCTCTGGGAAGAAAATGAGTGCTCTCTCGTAAAACACCGTGCGTCCAGGGCCTGGTTGGGAGCTCATGCCGCTATGCTCTCGACTTACCTGGAGACCGAACATTAGCCCCTGCCTCGAGGAAAGTCGCTTTATTGCCCAGCTGAAGCGGAGGCACGCAGCACGTTCCAAGAGGCCCTGGTCGCGGTTCAGCTTTCTCTTCTTGGCAGTGCGCGCCGTTCAGGACACCCAGGTCCCTCGCGTTTGCACCCGATTCCCTGCAAGACCACTGAATACTGGCTGCCTCCCCTGGCCTGTTCAGCGGCCTCCAAGCCCGGCAGCCCTTCCCAGCCACTCTGTGTAGGCCTAGTGTGGAGCAACGCACTGCACACCTCCTTGGGGAGAGCTAGATTTCCTCGGCACGGCCACAGCTCCAGGGAAACTGTTCTCTCACGTGCCACTTGTCAAGGAACTCTGCCTCATTGCCCTTGTCTGAGCTGCACTTAGGGAAACCATCTGCTTCGCAGGCCTTCCAGGAACCTTTAGCCGAGGGCACCATCCCTGCAGGAGAAAGTGGGCTTGCGTTCCCGCTGCCACTGAAGTACAGTGCTTCCTCTTACACTGCAGGCCTTTGGTAGAGGCTAAGGCCCGATAGAGCCTACTTAGAGGGTTCCTTGGATGAGGGAGTTGGCGCCATGCAGAGCACCCCGTGACGAAAAGTGGATTCAGGGCAGGAGCGAGTGCGTAGCTAGTGTCCCAGGGCACTTGCTAGAAATCCCAAGGGAGTGGACTACGTGTTTACTGGAAGTGGGGTCCGGAAGGCAGAAGCGTTGAATTCCCATTTTGAAAGCTCCATTCATGCTGCCTTGTAGCTACCTGAATAACACCGTTTCTGACGGGCCTCTAGGCGCGGGAGGCAGGGCTCGGGGACGAGAAGGAATTTTTTCTCTCAATTCTCAGATGGCTTCCGGAGCCGTGTTGGGAGCTCATCCTGTCAGGCTGTAGGACTACAGGGAACGTCCAGGAGAGGGCCTGCCTCGAGGAAGGCTTTGAGTCGCCCTGCAGGAACGGAGCATACAGCAAGCTCTTGGAGGTCTTAGTCACGGTAGTGCTTTATTTGAACGGTGCTGCCCTTCTCAGGACTCCTAGGCGCTTCGGGTGTGCACCCTTTTCCCTGCGAAATCCCCCTGCCCCTGTGGGCATGCTGTGCCACACCCAGGCCCCTAGGCCCTTGAGAGAGGGGCCTACTGTGTCTGCCGAGGGAAGGACTCCAACCAGCGCTTTTAAAGGGGACGGCTACGATTCCTCGCCACTCCAACAGCATCAGGAACGCCTGTCTTGCCGGTCCACCGTGCCCTGGAAGTTTTCGCCATTGACCTTCTCTCAGCTGCACTGAGGAAATAGTCTGCTTAGAACGCCTTCTGGCACCTCGGTTGGAAAGTCGCTCTACTCTCGGAGAAAGTCAGCTTGCATTGCAGCGGCAACTAAAGCAGAGTTCTTCAGGCAACACAGCGGTCGTTTGGAAGAGGCAGACGCTTACATGCCTAAAGGGAGCCTGCCTTGGTTGAGGCCGTTTGCTCCTCTCAGAACACCCTGCGTAAACACGCTGATCCAGGGAAGGGCCCGTTGTGTACCTTGTGTGGTTTGTGCCTCGTTGAAGCCCCAGGGGACGTTTACCGCCTGTCGGGCTTGAAGTGCGGGCCTGAAGGCACAGTTGGAAAGTTCCCTCCGTCGGGCCTTGAAGTACACGGAGAGACACCCTTTCTGATGGGCCTCTCGTCACGGTAGGCATTGCTCTGGGAAGAAAATGAGTGCTCTCTCGTAAAACACCGTGCGTCCAGGGCCTGGTTGGGAGCTCATGCCGCTAGGCTCTCGACTTACCTGGAGACCGAACATTAGCCCCTGCCTCGAGGAAAGTCGCTTTATTGCCCAGCTGAAGCGGAGGCACGCAGCACGTTCCAAGAGGCCTTCGTCGCGGTTCAGCTTTCTCTTCTTGGCAGTGCGCGCCGTTCAGGACACCCAGGTCCCTCGCGTTTGCACCCGATTCCCTGCAAGACCACTGAATACTGGCTGCCTCCCCTGGCCTGCTCAGCGGCCTCCAAGCCCGGCAGCCCTTCCCAGCCACTCTGTGTAGGCCTAGTGTGGAGCAACGCACTGCACACCTCCTTGGGGAGAGCTAGATTTCCTCGGCACGGCAACAGCTCCAGGGAAACTGTTCTCTCACGTGCCACTTGTCAAGGAACTCTGCCTCATTGCCCTTGTCTGAGCTGCACTTAGGGAAACCATCTGCTTCGCAGGCCTTCCAGGAACCTTTAGCCGAGGGCACCATCCCTGCAGGAGAAAGTGGGCTTGCGTTCCCGCTGCCACTGAAGTAGAGTGCTTCCTCTTACACTGCAGGCCTTTGGTAGAGGCTAAGGCCCGATAGAGCCTACCTAGAGGGTTCCTTGGATGAGGGAGTTGGCTCCATGCAGAGCACCCTGTGACGAAAAGTGGATTCAGGGCAGGAGCGAGTGCGTAGCTAGTGTCCCAGGGCACTTGCTAGAAATCCCAAGGGAGTGGACTACGTGTTTACTGGAAGTGGGGTCCGGAGGGCAGAAGCGTTGAATTCCCATTTTGAAAGCTCCATTCATGCTGCCTTGGAGCTACCTGAATAACACCGTTTCTGACGGGCCTCTAGGCGCGGGAGGCAGGGCTCGGGGACGAGAAGGAATTTTTCTCTCAATTCTCAGATGGCTTCCGGAGCCGTGTTGGGAGCTCATCCTGTCAGGCTGTAGGACTACAGGGAACGTCCAGGAGAGGGCCTGCCTCGAGGAAGGCTTTGAGTCGCCCTGCAGGAACGGAGCATACAGCAAGCTCTTGGAGGTCTTAGTCACGGTAGTGCTTTATTTGAACGGTGCTGCCCTTGTCAGGACTCCTAGGCGCTTCGGGTGTGCACCCTTTTCCCTGCGAAATCCCCCTGCCCCTGTGGGCATGCTGTGCCACACCCAGGCCCCTAGGCCCTTGAGAGAGGGGCCTACTGTGTCTGCCGAGGGAAGGACTCCAACCAGCGCTTTTAAAGGGGACGGCTACGATTCCTCGCCACTCCAACAGCATCAGGAACGCCTTTCTAGCCGGTCCACCGTGCCCTGGAAGTTTTCGCCATTGACCTTCTCTCAGCTGCACTGAGGAAATAGTCTGCTTAGAACGCCTTCTGGCACCTCGGTTGGAAAGTCGCTCTACTCTCGGAGAAAGTCAGCTTGCATTGCAGCGGCAACTAAAGCAGAGTTCTTCAGGCAACACAGCGGTCGTTTGGAAGAGGCAGACGCTTACGTGCCTAAAGGGAGCCTGCCTTGGTTGAGGCCGTTTGCTCCACTCAGAACACCCTGCGTAAACACGCTGATCCAGGGAAGGGCCCGTTGTGTACCTTGTGTGGTTTGTGCCTCGTTGAAGCCCCAGGGGACGTTTACCGCCTGTCGGGCTTGAAGTGCGGGCCTGAAGGCACAGTTGGAAAGTTCCCTCCGTCGGGCCTTGAAGTACACGGAGAGACACCCTTTCTGATGGGCCTCTCGTCACGGTAGGCATTGCTCTGGGAAGAAAATGAGTGCTCTCTCGTAAAACACCGTGCGTCCAGGGCCTGGTTGGGAGCTCATGCCGCTAGGCTCTCGACTTACCTGGAGACCGAACATTAGCCCCTGCCTCGAGGAAAGTCGCTTTATTGCCCTGCTGAAGCGGAGGCACGCAGCACCTTCCAAGAGGCCTTCGTCGCGGTTCAGCTTTCTCTTCTTGGTAGTGCGCGCCGTTCAGGACACCCAGGTCCCTCGCGTTTGCACCCGATTCCCTGCAAGACCACTGAATACTGGCTGCCTCCCCTGGCCTGCTCAGCGGCCTCCAAGCCCGGCAGCCCTTCCCAGCCACTCTGTGTAGGCCTAGTGTGGAGCAACGCACTGCACACCTCCTTGGGGAGAGCTAGATTTCCTCGGCACGGCAACAGCTCCAGGGAAACTGTTCTCTCACGTGCCACTTGTCAAGGAACTCTGCCTCATTGCCCTTGTCTGAGCTGCACTTAGGGAAACCATCTGCTTCGCAGGCCTTCCAGGAACCTTTAGCCGAGGGCACCATACCTGCAGGAGAAAATGGGCTTGCGTTCCGCTGCCACTGAAGTACAGTGCTTCCTCTTTCACTGCAGGCCTTTGGTAGAGGCTAAGGCCCGATAGAGCCTACCTAGAGGGTTCCTTGGATGAGGGAGTTGGCTCCATGCAGAGCACCCTGTGACGAAAAGTGGATTCAGGGCAGGAGCGAGTGCGTAGCTAGTGTCCCAGGGCACTTGCTAGAAATCCCAAGGGAGTGGACTACGTGTTTACTGGAAGTGGGGTCCGGAGGGCAGAAGCGTTGAATTCCCATTTTGAAAGCTCCATTCATGCTGCCTTGGAGCTACCTGAATAACACCGTTTCTGACGGGCCTCTAGGCGCGGGAGGCAGGGCTCGGGGAAGAGAAGGAATTTTTTCTCTCAATTCTCAGATGGCTTCCGGAGCCGTGTTGGGAGCTCATCCTGTCAGGCTGTAGGACTACAGGGAACGTCCACGAGAGGGCCTGCCTCGAGAAAGGCTTTGAGTCGCCCTGCAGGAACGGAGCATACAGCAAGCTCTTGGAGGTCTTAGTCACGGTAGTGCTTTATTTGAACGGTGCTGCCCTTCTCAGGACTCCTAGGCGCTTCGGTTGTGCACCTTTTTCCCTGCGAAATCCCCCTGTCCCTGTGGGCATGCTGTGCCACACCCAGCCCCCTAGGCCCTTGAGAGAGGGGCCTACTGTGTCTGCCGAGGGAAGGACTCCAACCAGCGCTTTGAAAGGGGACGGCTACGATTCCTCGCCACTCCAACAGCATCAGGAACGCCTTTCTAGCCGGTCCACCGTGCCCTGGAAGTTTTCGCCATTGACCTTCTCTCAGCTGCACTGAGGAAATAGTCTGCTTAGAACGCCTTCTGGCACCTCGGTTGGAAAGTCGCTCTACTCTCGGAGAAAGTCAGCTTGCATTGCAGCGGCAACTAAAGCAGAGTTCTTCAGGCAACACAGCGGTCGTTTGGAAGAGGCAGACGCTTACGTGCCTAAAGGGAGCCTGCCTTGGTTGAGGCCGTTTGCTCCTCTCAGAACACCCTGCGTAAACACGCTGATCCAGGGAAGGGCCCGTTGTGTACCTTGTGTGGTTTGTGCCTCGTTGAAGCCCCAGGGGACGTTTACCGCCTGTCGGGCTTGAAGTGCGGGCCTGAAGGCACAGTTGGAAAGTTCCCTCCGTCGGGCCTTGAAGTACACGGAGAGACACCCTTTCTGATGGGCCTCTCGTCACGGTAGGCATTGCTCTGGGAAGAAAATGAGTGCTCTCTCGTAAAACACCGTGCGTCCAGGGCCTGGTTGGGAGCTCATGCCGCTAGGCTCTCGACTTACCTGGAGACCGAACATTAGCCCCTGCCTCGAGGAAAGTCGCTTTATTGCCCTGCTGAAGCGGAGGCACGCAGCACCTTCCAAGAGGCCTTCGTCGCGGTTCAGCTTTCTCTTCTTGGCAGTGCGCGCCGTTCAGGACACCCAGGTCCCTCGCGTTTGCACCCGATTCCCTGCAAGACCACTGAATACTGGCTGCCTCCCCTGGCCTGCTCAGCGGCCTCCAAGCCCGGCAGCCCTTCCCAGCCACTCTGTGTAGGCCTAGTGTGGAGCAACGCACTGCACACCTCCTTGGGGAGAGCTAGATTTCCTCGGCACGGCAACAGCTCCAGGGTAACTGTTCTCTCACGTGCCACTTGTCAAGGAACTCTGCCTCATTGCCCTTGTCTGAGCTGCACTTAGGGAAACCATCTGCTTCGCAGGCCTTCCAGGAACCTTTAGCCGAGGGCACCATCCCTGCGGGAGAAAGTGGGCTTGCGTTCCCGCTGCCATTGAAGCACAGTGCTCCCTCTTACACTGCAGGCCTTTGGTAGAGGCTAAGGCCCGATAGAGCCTACCTAGAGGGTTCCTTGGATGAGGGAGTTGGCTCCATGCAGAGCACCCTGTGACGAAAAGTGGATTCAGGGCAGGAGCGAGTGCGTAGCTAGTGTCCCAGGGCACTTGCTAGAAATCCCAAGGGAGTGGACTACGTGTTTACTGGAAGTGGGGTCCGGAGGGCAGAAGCGTTGAATTCCCATTTTGAAAGCTCCATTCATGCTGCCTTGGAGCTACAACACCGTTTCTGACGGGCCTCTAGGCGCGGGAGGCAGGGCTCGGGGAAGAGAAGGAATTTTTTCTCTCAATTCTCAGATGGCTTCCGGAGCCGTGTTGGGAGCTCATCCTGTCAGGCTGTAGGACTACAGGCAACGTCCACGAGAGGGCCTGCCTCGAGAAAGGCTTTGAGTCGCCCTGCAGGAACGGAGCATACAGCAAGCTCTTGGAGGTCTTAGTCACGGTAGTGCTTTATTTGAACGGTGCTGCCCTTCTCAGGACTCCTAGGCGCTTCGGGTGTGCACCCTTTTCCCTGCGAAATCCCCCTGCCCCTGTGGGCATGCTGTGCCACACCCAGGCCCCTAGGCCCTTGAGAGAGGGGCCTACTGTGTCTGCCGAGGGAAGGACTCCAACCAGCGCTTTTAAAGGGGACGGCTACGATTCCTCGCCACTCCAACAGCATCAGGAACGCCTTTCTAGCCGGTCCACCGTGCCCTGGAAGTTTTCGCCATTGACCTTCTCTCAGCTGCACTGAGGAAATAGTCTGCTTAGAACGCCTTCTGGCACCTCGGTTGGAAAGTCGCTCTACTCTCGGAGAAAGTCAGCTTGCATTGCAGCGGCAACTAAAGCAGAGTTCTTCAGGCAACACAGCGGTCGTTTGGAAGAGGCAGACGCTTACGTGCCTAAAGGGAGCCTGCCTTGGTTGAGGCCGTTTGCTCCACTCAGAACACCCTGCGTAAACACGCTGATCCAGGGAAGGGCCCGTTGTGTACTTTGTGTGGTTTGTGCCTCGTTGAAGCCCCAGGGGACGTTTACCGCCTGTCGGGCTTGAAGTGCGGGCCTGAAGGCACAGTTGGAAAGTTCCCTCCGTCGGGCCTTGAAGTACACGGAGAGACACCCTTTCTGATGGGCCTCTCGTCACGGTAGGCATTGCTCTGGGAAGAAAATGAGTGCTCTCTCGTAAAACACCGTGCGTCCAGGGCCTGGTTGGGAGCTCATGCCGCTAGGCTCTCGACTTACCTGGAGACCGAACATTAGCCCCTGCCTCGAGGAAAGTCGCTTTATTGCCCAGCTGAAGCGGAGGCACGCAGCACCTTCCAAGAGGCCTTCTTCGCGGTTCAGCTTTCTCTTCTTGGCAGTGCGCGCCGTTCAGGACACCCAGGTCCCTCGCGTTTGCACCCGATTCCCTGCAAGACCACTGAATACTGGCTGCCTCCCCTGGCCTGCTCAGCGGCCTCCAAGCCCGGCAGCCCTTCCCAGCCACTCTGTGTAGGCCTAGTGTGGAGCAACGCACTGCACACCTCCTTGGGGAGAGCTAGATTTCCTCGGCACGGCAACAGCTCCAGGGTAACTGTTCTCTCACGTGCCACTTGTCAAGGAACTCTGCCTCATTGCCCTTGTCTGAGCTGCACTTAGGGAAACCATCTGCTTCGCAGGCCTTCCAGGAACCTTTAGCCGAGGGCACCATCCCTGCAGGAGAAAGTGGGCTTGCATTCCCGCTGCCATTGAAGCACAGTGCTCCCTCTTACACTGCAGGCCTTTGGTAGAGGCTAAGGCCCGATAGAGCTTACCTAGAGGGTTCCTTGGATGAGGGAGTTGGCTCCATGCAGAGCACCCTGTGACGAAAAGTGGATTCAGGGCAGGAGCGAGTGCGTAGCTCGTGTCCCAGGGCACTTGCTAGAAATCCCAAGGGAGTGGACTACGTGTTTACTGGAAGTGGGGTCCGGAGGGCAGAAGCGTTGAATTCCCATTTTGAAAGCTCCATTCATGCTGCCTTGGAGCTACCTGAATAACACCGTTTCTGACGGGCCTCTAGGCGCGTGAGGCAGGGCTCGGGGAAGAGAAGGAATTTTTTCTCTCAATTCTCAGATGGCTTCCGGAGCCGTGTTGGGAGCTCATCCTGTCAGGCTGTAGGACTACAGGCAACGTCCACGAGAGGGCCTGCCTCGAGAAAGGCTTTGAGTCGCCCTGCAGGAACGGAGCATACAGCAAGCTCTTGGAGGTCTTAGTCACGGTAGTGCTTTATTTGAACGGTGCTGCCCTTCTCAGGACTCCTAGGCGCTTCGGTTGTGCACCTTTTTCCCTGCGAAATCCCCCTGTCCCTGTGGGCATGCTGTGCCACACCCAGCCCCCTAGGCCCTTGAGAGAGGGGCCTACTGTGTCTGCCGAGGGAAGGACTCCAACCAGCGCTTTGAAAGGGGACGGCTACGATTCCTCGCCACTCCAACAGCATCAGGAACGCCTTTCTAGCCGGTCCACCGTGCCCTGGAAGTTTTCGCCATTGACCTTCTCTCAGCTGCACTGAGGAAATAGTCTGCTTAGAACGCCTTCTGGCACCTCGGTTGGAAAGTCGCTCTACTCTCGGAGAAAGTCAGCTTGCATTGCAGCGGCAACTAAAGCAGAGTTCTTCAGGCAACACAGCGGTCGTTTGGAAGAGGCAGACGCTTACGTGCCTAAAGGGAGCCTGCCTTGGTTGAGGCCGTTTGCTCCTCTCAGAACACCCTGCGTAAACACGCTGATCCAGGGAAGGGCCCGTTGTGTACCTTGTGTGGTTTGTGCCTCGTTGAAGCCCCAGGGGACGTTTACCGCCTGTCGGGCTTGAAGTGCGGGCCTGAAGGCACAGTTGGAAAGTTCCCTCCGTCGGGCCTTGAAGTACACGGAGAGACACCCTTTCTGATGGGCCTCTCGTCACGGTAGGCATTGCTCTGGGAAGAAAATGAGTGCTCTCTCGTAAAACACCGTGCGTCCAGGGCCTGGTTGGGAGCTCATGCCGCTAGGCTCTCGACTTACCTGGAGACCGAACATTAGCCCCTGCCTCGAGGAAAGTCGCTTTATTGCCCTGCTGAAGCGGAGGCACGCAGCACCTTCCAAGAGGCCTTCGTCGCGGTTCAGCTTTCTCTTCTTGGTAGTGCGCGCCGTTCAGGACACCCAGGTCCCTCGCGTTTGCACCCGATTCCCTGCAAGACCACTGAATACTGGCTGCCTCCCCTGGCCTGCTCAGCGGCCTCCAAGCCCGGCAGCCCTTCCCAGCCACTCTGTGTAGGCCTAGTGTGGAGCAACGCACTGCACACCTCCTTGGGGAGAGCTAGATTTCCTCGGCACGGCAACAGCTCCAGGGTAACTGTTCTCTCACGTGCCACTTGTCAAGGAACTCTGCCTCATTGCCCTTGTCTGAGCTGCACTTAGGGAAACCATCTGCTTCGCAGGCCTTCCAGGAACCTTTAGCCGAGGGCACCATCCCTGCGGGAGAAAGTGGGCTTGCGTTCCCGCTGCCATTGAAGCACAGTGCTCCCTCTTACACTGCAGGCCTTTGGTAGAGGCTAAGGCCCGATAGAGCCTACCTAGAGGGTTCCTTGGATGAGGGAGTTGGCTCCATGCAGAGCACCCTGTGACGAAAAGTGGATTCAGGGCAGGAGCGAGTGCGTAGCTAGTGTCCCAGGGCACTTGCTAGAAATCCCAAGGGAGTGGACTACGTGTTTACTGGAAGTGGGGTCCGGAGGGCAGAAGCGTTGAATTCCCATTTTGAAAGCTCCATTCATGCTGCCTTGGAGCTACAACACCGTTTCTGACGGGCCTCTAGGCGCGGGAGACAGGGCTCGGGGAAGAGAAGGAATTTTTTCTCTCAATTCTCAGATGGCTTCCGGAGCCGTGTTGGGAGCTCATCCTGTCAGGCTGTAGGACTACAGGGAACGTCCACGAGAGGGCCTGCCTCGAGAAAGGCTTTGAGTCGCCCTGCAGGAACGGAGCATACAGCAAGCTCTTGGAGGTCTTAGTCACGGTAGTGCTTTATTTGAACGGTGCTGCCCTTGTCAGGACTCCTAGGCGCTTCGGGTGTGCACCCTTTTCCCTGCGAAATCCCCCTGCCCCTGTGGGCATGCTGTGCCACACCCAGGCCCCTAGGCCCTTGAGAGAGGGGCCTACTGTGTCTGCCGAGGGAAGGACTCCAACCAGCGCTTTTAAAGGGGACGGCTACGATTCCTCGCCACTCCAACAGCATCAGGAACGCCTTTCTAGCCGGTCCACCGTGCCCTGGAAGTTTTCGCCATTGACCTTCTCTCAGCTGCACTGAGGAAATAGTCTGCTTAGAACGCCTTCTGGCACCTCGGTTGGAAAGTCGCTCTACTCTCGGAGAAAGTCAGCTTGCATTGCAGCGGCAACTAAAGCAGAGTTCTTCAGGCAACACAGCGGTCGTTTGGAAGAGGCAGACGCTTACGTGCCTAAAGGGAGCCTGCCTTGGTTGAGGCCGTTTGCTCCACTCAGAACACCCTGCGTAAACACGCTGATCCAGGGAAGGGCCCGTTGTGTACTTTGTGTGGTTTGTGCCTCGTTGAAGCCCCAGGGGACGTTTACCGCCTGTCGGGCTTGAAGTGCGGGCCTGAAGGCACAGTTGGAAAGTTCCCTCCGTCGGGCCTTGAAGTACACGGAGAGACACCCTTTCTGATGGGCCTCTCGTCACGGTAGGCATTGCTCTGGGAAGAAAATGAGTGCTCTCTCGTAAAACACCGTGCGTCCAGGGCCTGGTTGGGAGCTCATGCCGCTAGGCTCTCGACTTACCTGGAGACCGAACATTAGCCCCTGCCTCGAGGAAAGTCGCTTTATTGCCCAGCTGAAGCGGAGGCACGCAGCACCTTCCAAGAGGCCTTCTTCGCGGTTCAGCTTTCTCTTCTTGGCAGTGCGCGCCGTTCAGGACACCCAGGTTCCTCGCGTTTGCACCCGATTCCCTGCAAGACCACTGAATACTGGCTGCCTCCCCTGGCCTGCTCAGCGGCCTCCAAGCCCGGCAGCCCTTCCCAGCCACTCTGTGTAGGCCTAGTGTGGAGCAACGCACTGCACACCTCCTTGGGGAGAGCTAGATTTCCTCGGCACGGCAACAGCTCCAGGGTAACTGTTCTCTCACGTGCCACTTGTCAAGGAACTCTGCCTCATTGCCCTTGTCTGAGCTGCACTTAGGGAAACCATCTGCTTCGCAGGCCTTCCAGGAACCTTTAGCCGAGGGCACCATCCCTGCAGGAGAAAGTGGGCTTGCATTCCCGCTGCCATTGAAGCACAGTGCTCCCTCTTACACTGCAGGCCTTTGGTAGAGGCTAAGGCCCGATAGAGCTTACCTAGAGGGTTCCTTGGATGAGGGAGTTGGCTCCATGCAGAGCACCCTGTGACGAAAAGTGGATTCAGGGCAGGAGCGAGTGCGTAGCTCGTGTCCCAGGGCACTTGCTAGAAATCCCAAGGGAGTGGACTACGTGTTTACTGGAAGTGGGGTCCGGAGGGCAGAAGCGTTGAATTCCCATTTTGAAAGCTCCATTCATGCTGCCTTGGAGCTACCTGAATAACACCGTTTCTGACGGGCCTCTAGGCGCGGGAGGCAGGGCTCGGGGAAGAGAAGGAATTTTTTCTCTCAATTCTCAGATGGCTTCCGGAGCCGTGTTGGGAGCTCATCCTGTCAGGCTGTAGGACTACAGGCAACGTCCACGAGAGGGCCTGCCTCGAGAAAGGCTTTGAGTCGCCCTGCAGGAACGGAGCATACAGCAAGCTCTTGGAGGTCTTAGTCACGGTAGTGCTTTATTTGAACGGTGCTGCCCTTCTCAGGACTCCTAGGCGCTTCGGGTGTGCACCCTTTTCCCTGCGAAATCCCCCTGCCCCTGTGGGCATGCTGTGCCACACCCAGCCCCCTAGGCCCTTGAGAGAGGGGCCTACTGTGTCTGCCGAGGGAAGGACTCCAACCAGCGCTTTTAAAGGGGACGGCTACGATTCCTCGCCACTCCAACAGCATCAGGAACGCCTTTCTAGCCGGTCCACCGTGCCCTGGAAGTTTTCGCCATTGACCTTCTCTCAGCTGCACTGAGGAAATAGTCTGCTTAGAAGGCCTTCTGGCACCTCGGTTGGAAAGTCGCTCTACTCTCGGAGAAAGTCAGCTTGCATTGCAGCGGCAACTAAAGCAGAGTTCTTCAGGCAACACAGCGGTCGTTTGGAAGAGGCAGACGCTTACGTGCCTAAAGGGAGCCTGCCTTGGTTGAGGCCGTTTGCTCCACTCAGAACACCCTGCGTAAACACGCTGATCCAGGGAAGGGCCCGTTGTGTACCTTGTGTGGTTTGTGCCTCGTTGAAGCCCCAGGGGACGTTTACCGCCTGTCGGGCTTGAAGTGCGGGCCTGAAGGCACAGTTGGAAAGTTCCCTCCGTCGGGCCTTGAAGTACACGGAGAGACACCCTTTCTGATGGGCCTCTCGTCACGGTAGGCATTGCTCTGGGAAGAAAATGAGTGCTCTCTCGTAAAACACCGTGCGTCCAGGGCCTGGTTGGGAGCTCATGCCGCTAGGCTCTCGACTTACCTGGAGACCGAACATTAGCCCCTGCCTCGAGGAAAGTCGCTTTATTGCCCTGCTGAAGCGGAGGCACGCAGCACCTTCCAAGAGGCCTTCGTCGCGGTTCAGCTTTCTCTTCTTGGTAGTGCGCGCCGTTCAGGACACCCAGGTCCCTCGCGTTTGCACCCGATTCCCTGCAAGACCACTGAATACTGGCTGCCTCCCCTGGCCTGCTCAGCGGCCTCCAAGCCCGGCAGCCCTTCCCAGCCACTCTGTGTAGGCCTAGTGTGGAGCAACGCACTGCACACCTCCTTGGGGAGAGCTAGATTTCCTCGGCACGGCAACAGCTCCAGGGAAACTGTTCTCTCACGTGCCACTTGTCAAGGAACTCTGCCTCATTGCCCTTGTCTGAGCTGCACTTAGGGAAACCATCTGCTTCGCAGGCCTTCCAGGAACCTTTAGCCGAGGGCACCATACCTGCAGGAGAAAATGGGCTTGCGTTCCGCTGCCACTGAAGTACAGTGCTTCCTCTTTCACTGCAGGCCTTTGGTAGAGGCTAAGGCCCGATAGAGCCTACCTAGAGGGTTCCTTGGATGAGGGAGTTGGCTCCATGCAGAGCACCCTGTGACGAAAAGTGGATTCAGGGCAGGAGCGAGTGCGTAGCTCGTGTCCCAGGGCACTTGCTAGAAATCCCAAGGGAGTGGACTACGTGTTTACTGGAAGTGGGGTCCGGAGGGCAGAAGCGTTGAATTCCCATTTTGAAAGCTCCATTCATGCTGCCTTGGAGCTACCTGAATAACACCGTTTCTGACGGGCCTCTAGGCGCGGGAGGCAGGGCTCGGGGAAGAGAAGGAATTTTTTCTCTCAATTCTCAGATGGCTTCCGGAGCCGTGTTGGGAGCTCATCCTGTCAGGCTGTAGGACTACAGGGAACGTCCACGAGAGGGCCTGCCTCGAGGAAGGCTTTGAGTCGCCCTGCAGGAACGGAGCATACAGCAAGCTCTTGGAGGTCTTAGTCACTGTAGTGCTTTATTTGAACGGTGCTGCCCTTCTCAGGACTCCTAGGCGCTTCGGTTGTGCACCTTTTTCCCTGCGAAATCCCCCTGTCCCTGTGGGCATGCTGTGCCACACCCAGCCCCCTAGGCCCTTGAGAGAGGGGCCTACTGTGTCTGCCGAGGGAAGGACTCCAACCAGCGCTTTTAAAGGGGACGGCTACGATTCCTCGCCACTCCAACAGCATCAGGAACGCCTTTCTAGCCGGTCCACCGTGCCCTGGAAGTTTTCGCCATTGACCTTCTCTCAGCTGCACTGAGGAAATAGTCTGCTTAGAACGCCTTCTGGCACCTCGGTTGGAAAGTCGCTCTACTCTCGGAGAAAGTCAGCTTGCATTGCAGCGGCAACTAAAGCAGAGTTCTTCAGGCAACACAGCGGTCGTTTGGAAGAGGCAGACGCTTACGTGCCTAAAGGGAGCCTGCCTTGGTTGAGGCCGTTTGCTCCTCTCAGAACACCCTGCGTAAACACGCTGATCCAGGGAAGGGCCCGTTGTGTACCTTGTGTGGTTTGTGCCTCGTTGAAGCCCCAGGGGACGTTTACCGCCTGTCGGGCTTGAAGTGCGGGCCTGAAGGCACAGTTGGAAAGTTCCCTCCGTCGGGCCTTGAAGTACACGGAGAGACACCCTTTCTGATGGGCCTCTCGTCACGGTAGGCATTGCTCTGGGAAGAAAATGAGTGCTCTCTCGTAAAACACCGTGCGTCCAGGGCCTGGTTGGGAGCTCATGCCGCTAGGCTCTCGACTTACCTGGAGACCGAACATTAGCCCCTGCCTCGAGGAAAGTCGCTTTATTGCCCTGCTGAAGCGGAGGCACGCAGCACCTTCCAAGAGGCCTTCGTCGCGGTTCAGCTTTCTCTTCTTGGTAGTGCGCGCCGTTCAGGACACCCAGGTCCCTCGCGTTTGCACCCGATTCCCTGCAAGACCACTGAATACTGGCTGCCTCCCCTGGCCTGCTCAGCGGCCTCCAAGCCCGGCAGCCCTTCCCAGCCACTCTGTGTAGGCCTAGTGTGGAGCAACGCACTGCACACCTCCTTGGGGAGAGCTAGATTTCCTCGGCACGGCAACAGCTCCAGGGTAACTGTTCTCTCACGTGCCACTTGTCAAGGAACTCTGCCTCATTGCCCTTGTCTGAGCTGCACTTAGGGAAACCATCTGCTTCGCAGGCCTTCCAGGAACCTTTAGCCGAGGGCACCATACCTGCAGGAGAAAATGGGCTTGCGTTCCGCTGCCACTGAAGTACAGTGCTTCCTCTTTCACTGCAGGCCTTTGGTAGAGGCTAAGGCCCGATAGAGCCTACCTAGAGGGTTCCTTGGATGAGGGAGTTGGCTCCATGCAGAGCACCCTGTGACGAAAAGTGGATTCAGGGCAGGAGCGAGTGCGTAGCTAGTGTCCCAGGGCACTTGCTAGAAATCCCAAGGGAGTGGACTACGTGTTTACTGGAAGTGGGGTCCGGAGGGCAGAAGCGTTGAATTCCCATTTTGAAAGCTCCATTCATGCTGCCTTGGAGCTACCTGAATAACACCGTTTCTGACGGGCCTCTAGGCGCGGGAGGCAGGGCTCGGGGAAGAGAAGGAATTTTTCTCTCAATTCTCAGATGGCTTCCGGAGCCGTGTTGGGAGCTCATCCTGTCAGGCTGTAGGACTACAGGGAACGTCCACGAGAGGGCCTGCCTCGAGAAAGGCTTTGAGTCGCCCTGCAGGAACGGAGCATACAGCAAGCTCTTGGAGGTCTTAGTCACGGTAGTGCTTTATTTGAACGGTGCTGCCCTTCTAAGGACTCCTAGGCGCTTCGGTTGTGCACCTTTTTCCCTGCGAAATCCCCCTGTCCCTGTGGGCATGCTGTGCCACACCCAGCCCCCTAGGCCCTTGAGAGAGGGGCCTACTGTGTCTGCCGAGGGAAGGACTCCAACCAGCGCTTTTAAAGGGGACGGCTACGATTCCTCGCCACTCCAACAGCATCAGGAACGCCTTTCTAGCCGGTCCACCGTGCCCTGGAAGTTTTCGCCATTGACCTTCTCTCAGCTGCACTGAGGAAATAGTCTGCTTAGAACGCCTTCTGGCACCTCGGTTGGAAAGTCGCTCTACTCTCGGAGAAAGTCAGCTTACATTGCAGCGGCAACTAAAGCAGAGTTCTTCAGGCAACACAGCGGTCGTTTGGAAGAGGCAGACGCTTACGTGCCTAAAGGGAGCCTGCCTTGGTTGAGGCCGTTTGCTCCTCTCAGAACACCCTGCGTAAACACGCTGATCCAGGGAAGGGCCCGTTGTGTACCTTGTGTGGTTTGTGCCTCGTTGAAGCCCCAGGGGACGTTTACCGCCTGTCGGGCTTGAAGTGCGGGCCTGAAGGCACAGTTGGAAAGTTCCCTCCGTCGGGCCTTGAAGTACACGGAGAGACACCCTTTCTGATGGGCCTCTCGTCACGGTAGGCATTGCTCTGGGAAGAAAATGAGTGCTCTCTCGTAAAACACCGTGCGTCCAGGGCCTGGTTGGGAGCTCATGCCGCTATGCTCTCGACTTACCTGTAGACCGAACATTAGCCCCTGCCTCGAGGAAAGTCGCTTTATTGCCCAGCTGAAGCGGAGGCACGCAGCACCTTCCAAGAGGCCTTCTTCGCGGTTCAGCTTTCTCTTCTTGGCAGTGCGCGCCGTTCAGGACACCCAGGTCCCTCGCGTTTGCACCCGATTCCCTGCAAGACCACTGAATACTGGCTGCCTCCCCTGGCCTGCTCAGCGGCCTCCAAGCCCGGCAGCCCTTCCCAGCCACTCTGTGTAGGCCTAGTGTGGAGCAACGCACTGCACACCTCCTTGGGGAGAGCTAGATTTCCTCGGCACGGCCACAGCTCCAGGGTAACTGTTCTCTCACGTGCCACTTGTCAAGGAACTCTGCCTCATTGCCCTTGTCTGAGCTGCACTTAGGGAAACCATCTGCTTCGCAGGCCTTCCAGGAACCTTTAGCCGAGGGCACCATCCCTGCAGGAGAAAGTGGGCTTGCATTCCCGCTGCCATTGAAGCACAGTGCTCCCTCTTACACTGCAGGCCTTTGGTAGAGGCTAAGGCCCGATAGAGCTTACCTAGAGGGTTCCTTGGATGAGGGAGTTGGCTCCATGCAGAGCACCCTGTGACGAAAAGTGGATTCAGGGCAGGAGCGAGTGCGTAGCTCGTGTCCCAGGGCACTTGCTAGAAATCCCAAGGGAGTGGACTACGTGTTTACTGGAAGTGGGGTCCGGAGGGCAGAAGCGTTGAATTCCCATTTTGAAAGCTCCATTCATGCTGCCTTGGAGCTACCTGAATAACACCGTTTCTGACGGGCCTCTAGGCGCGGGAGGCAGGGCTCGGGGAAGAGAAGGAATTTTTTCTCTCAATTCTCAGATGGCTTCCGGAGCCGTGTTGGGAGCTCATCCTGTCAGGCTGTAGGACTACAGGCAACGTCCACGAGAGGGCCTGCCTCGAGAAAGGCTTTGAGTCGCCCTGCAGGAACGGAGCATACAGCAAGCTCTTGGAGGTCTTAGTCACGGTAGTGCTTTATTTGAACGGTGCTGCCCTTCTCAGGACTCCTAGGCGCTTCGGGTGTGCACCCTTTTCCCTGCGAAATCCCCCTGCCCCTGTGGGCATGCTGTGCCACACCCAGGCCCCTAGGCCCTTGAGAGAGGGGCCTACTGTGTCTGCCGAGGGAAGGACTCCAACCAGCGCTTTTAAAGGGGACGGCTACGATTCCTCGCCACTCCAACAGCATCAGGAACGCCTTTCTAGCCGGTCCACCGTGCCCTGGAAGTTTTCGCCATTGACCTTCTCTCAGCTGCACTGAGGAAATAGTCTGCTTAGAACGCCTTCTGGCACCTCGGTTGGAAAGTCGCTCTACTCTCGGAGAAAGTCAGCTTGCATTGCAGCGGCAACTAAAGCAGAGTTCTTCAGGCAACACAGCGGTCGTTTGGAAGAGGCAGACGCTTACGTGCCTAAAGGGAGCCTGCCTTGGTTGAGGCCGTTTGCTCCACTCAGAACACCCTGCGTAAACACGCTGATCCAGGGAAGGGCCCGTTGTGTACCTTGTGTGGTTTGTGCCTCGTTGAAGCCCCAGGGGACGTTTACCGCCTGTCGGGCTTGAAGTGCGGGCCTGAAGGCACAGTTGGAAAGTTCCCTCCGTCGGGCCTTGAAGTACACGGAGAGACACCCTTTCTGATGGGCCTCTCGTCACGGTAGGCATTGCTCTGGGAAGAAAATGAGTGCTCTCTCGTAAAACACCGTGCGTCCAGGGCCTGGTTGGGAGCTCATGCCGCTAGGCTCTCGACTTACCTGGAGACCGAACATTAGCCCCTGCCTCGAGGAAAGTCGCTTTATTGCCCTGCTGAAGCGGAGACACGCAGCACCTTCCAAGAGGCCTTCGTCGCGGTTCAGCTTTCTCTTCTTGGTAGTGCGCGCCGTTCAGGACACCCAGGTCCCTCGCGTTTGCACCCGATTCCCTGCAAGACCACTGAATACTGGCTGCCTCCCCTGGCCTGCTCAGCGGCCTCCAAGCCCGGCAGCCCTTCCCAGCCACTCTGTGTAGGCCTAGTGTGGAGCAACGCACTGCACACCTCCTTGGGGAGAGCTAGATTTCCTCGGCACGGCAACAGCTCCAGGGAAACTGTTCTCTCACGTGCCACTTGTCAAGGAACTCTGCCTCATTGCCCTTGTCTGAGCTGCACTTAGGGAAACCATCTGCTTCGCAGGCCTTCCAGGAACCTTTAGCCGAGGGCACCATCCCTGCGGGAGAAAGTGGGCTTGCGTTCCCGCTGCCATTGAAGCACAGTGCTCCCTCTTACACTGCAGGCCTTTGGTAGAGGCTAAGGCCCGATAGAGCCTACCTAGAGGGTTCCTTGGATGAGGGAGTTGGCTCCATGCAGAGCACCCTGTGACGAAAAGTGGATTCAGGGCAGGAGCGAGTGCGTAGCTAGTGTCCCAGGGCACTTGCTAGAAATCCCAAGGGAGTGGACTACGTGTTTACTGGAAGTGGGGTCCGGAGGGCAGAAGCGTTGAATTCCCATTTTGAAAGCTCCATTCATGCTGCCTTGGAGCTACAACACCGTTTCTGACGGGCCTCTAGGCGCGGGAGGCAGGGCTCGGGGAAGAGAAGGAATTTTTTCTCTCAATTCTCAGATGGCTTCCGGAGCCGTGTTGGGAGCTCATCCTGTCAGGCTGTAGGACTACAGGGAACGTCCACGAGAGGGCCTGCCTCGAGGAAGGCTTTGAGTCGCCCTGCAGGAACGGAGCATACAGCAAGCTCTTGGAGGTCTTAGTCACGGTAGTGCTTTATTTGAACGGTGCTGCCCTTCTCAGGACTCCTAGGCGCTTCGGGTGTGCACCCTTTTCCCTGCGAAATCCCCCTGCCCCTGTGGGCATGCTGTGCCACACCCAGGCCCCTAGGCCCTTGAGAGAGGGGCCTACTGTGTCTGCCGAGGGAAGGACTCCAACCAGCGCTTTTAAAGGGGACGGCTACGATTCCTCGCCACTCCAACAGCATCAGGAACGCCTTTCTAGCCGGTCCACCGTGCCCTGGAAGTTTTCGCCATTGACCTTCTCTCAGCTGCACTGAGGAAATAGTCTGCTTAGAACGCCTTCTGGCACCTCGGTTGGAAAGTCGCTCTACTCTCGGAGAAAGTCAGCTTGCATTGCAGCGGCAACTAAAGCAGAGTTCTTCAGGCAACACAGCGGTCGTTTGGAAGAGGCAGACGCTTACGTGCCTAAAGGGAGCCTGCCTTGGTTGAGGCCGTTTGCTCCACTCAGAACACCCTGCGTAAACACGCTGATCCAGGGAAGGGCCCGTTGTGTACTTTGTGTGGTTTGTGCCTCGTTGAAGCCCCAGGGGATGTTTACCGCCTGTCGGGCTTGAAGTGCGGGCCTGAAGGCACAGTTGGAAAGTTCCCTCCGTCGGGCCTTGAAGTACACGGAGAGACACCCTTTCTGATGGGCCTCTCGTCACGGTAGGCATTGCTCTGGGAAGAAAATGAGTGCTCTCTCGTAAAACACCGTGCGTCCAGGGCCTGGTTGGGAGCTCATGCCGCTAGGCTCTCGACTTACCTGGAGACCGAACATTAGCCCCTGCCTCGAGGAAAGTCGCTTTATTGCCCTGCTGAAGCGGAGGCACGCAGCACCTTCCAAGAGGCCTTCGTCGCGGTTCAGCTTTCTCTTCTTGGTAGTGCGCGCCGTTCAGGACACCCAGGTCCCTCGCGTTTGCACCCGATTCCCTGCAAGACCACTGAATACTGGCTGCCTCCCCTGGCCTGCTCAGCGGCCTCCAAGCCCGGCAGCCCTTCCCAGCCACTCTGTGTAGGCCTAGTGTGGAGCAACGCACTGCACACCTCCTTGGGGAGAGCTAGATTTCCTCGGCACGGCAACAGCTCCAGGGTAACTGTTCTCTCACGTGCCACTTGTCAAGGAACTCTGCCTCATTGCCCTTGTCTGAGCTGCACTTAGGGAAACCATCTGCTTCGCAGGCCTTCCAGGAACCTTTAGCCGAGGGCACCATACCTGCAGGAGAAAATGGGCTTGCGTTCCGCTGCCACTGAAGTACAGTGCTTCCTCTTTCACTGCAGGCCTTTGGTAGAGGCTAAGGCCCGATAGAGCCTACCTAGAGGGTTCCTTGGATGAGGGAGTTGGCTCCATGCAGAGCACCCTGTGACGAAAAGTGGATTCAGGGCAGGAGCGAGTGCGTAGCTAGTGTCCCAGGGCACTTGCTAGAAATCCCAAGGGAGTGGACTACGTGTTTACTGGAAGTGGGGTCCGGAGGGCAGAAGCGTTGAATTCCCATTTTGAAAGCTCCATTCATGCTGCCTTGGAGCTACCTGAATAACACCGTTTCTGACGGGCCTCTAGGCGCGGGAGGCAGGGCTCGGGGAAGAGAAGGAATTTTTTCTCTCAATTCTCAGATCGGTTCCGGAGCCGTGTTGGGAGCTCATCCTGTCAGGCTGTAGGACTACAGGGAACGTCCACGAGAGGGCCTGCCTCGAGAAAGGCTTTGAGTCGCCCTGCAGGAACGGAGCATACAGCAAACTCTTGGAGGTCTTAGTCACGGTAGTGCTTTATTTGAACGGTGCTGCCCTTCTCAGGACTCCTAGGCGCTTCGGGTGTGCACCCTTTTCCCTGCGAAATCCCCCTGCCCCTGTGGGCATGCTGTGCCACACCCAGGCCCCTAGGCCCTTGAGAGAGGGGCCTACTGTGTCTGCCGAGGGAAGGACTCCAACCAGCGCTTTTAAAGGGGACGGCTACGATTCCTCGCCACTCCAACAGCATCAGGAACGCCTTTCTAGCCGGTCCACCGTGCCCTGGAAGTTTTCGCCATTGACCTTCTCTCAGCTGCACTGAGGAAATAGTCTGCTTAGAACGCCTTCTGGCACCTCGGTTGGAAAGTCGCTCTACTCTCGGAGAAAGTCAGCTTGCATTGCAGCGGCAACTAAAGCAGAGTTCTTCAGGCAACACAGCGGTCGTTTGGAAGAGGCAGACGCTTACGTGCCTAAAGGGAGCCTGCCTTGGTTGAGGCCGTTTGCTCCACTCAGAACACCCTGCGTTAACACGCTGATCCAGGGAAGGGCCCGTTGTGTACCTTGTGTGGTTTGTGCCTCGTTGAAGCCCCAGGGGACGTTTACCGCCTGTCGGGCTTGAAGTGCGGGCCTGAAGGCACAGTTGGAAAGTTCCCTCCGTCGGGCCTTGAAGTACACGGAGAGACACCCTTTCTGATGGGCCTCTCGTCACGGTAGGCATTGCTCTGGGAAGAAAATGAGTGCTCTCTCGTAAAACACCGTGCGTCCAGGGCCTGGTTGGGAGCTCATGCCGCTAGGCTCTCGACTTACCTGGAGACCGAACATTAGCCCCTGCCTCGAGGAAAGTCGCTTTATTGCCCTGCTGAAGCGGAAGCACGCAGCACCTTCCAAGAGGCCTTCGTCGCGGTTCAGCTTTCTCTTCTTGGTAGTGCGCGCCGTTCAGGACACCCAGGTCCCTCGCGTTTGCACCCGATTCCCTGCAAGACCACTGCATACTGGCTGCCTCCCCTGGCCTGCTCAGCGGCCTCCAAGCCCGGCAGCCCTTCCCAGCCACTCTGTGTAGGCCTAGTGTGGAGCAACGCACTGCACACCTCCTTGGGGAGAGCTAGATTTCCTCGGCACGGCAACAGCTCCAGGGTAACTGTTCTCTCACGTGCCACTTGTCAAGGAACTCTGCCTCATTGCCCTTGTCTGAGCTGCACTTAGGGAAACCATCTGCTTCGCAGGCCTTCCAGGAACCTTTAGCCGAGAGCACCATCCCTGCAGGAGAAAGTGGGCTTGCGTTCCCGCTGCCACTGAAGTACAGTGCTTCCTCTTACACTGCAGGCCTTTGGTAGAGGCTAAGGCCCGATAGAGCCTACCTAGAGGGTTCCTTGGATGAGGGAGTTGGCTCCATGCAGAGCACCCTGTGACGAAAAGTGGATTCAGGGCAGGAGCGAGTGCGTAGCTAGTGTCCCAGGGCACTTGCTAGAAATCCCAAGGGAGTGGACTACGTGTTTACTGGAAGTGGGGTCCGGAGGGCAGAAGCGTTGAATTCCCATTTTCAAAGCTCCATTCATGCTGCCTTGGAGCTACCTGAATAACACCGTTTCTGACGGGCCTCTAGGCGCGGGAGGCAAGGCTCGGGGAAGAGACGGAATTTTTCTCTCAGTTCTCAGATGGCTTCCGGAGCCGTGTTGGGAGCTCATCCTGTCAGGCTGTAGGACTACAGGGAACGTCCACGAGAGGGCCTGCCTCGAGAAAGGCTTTGAGTCGCCCTGCAGGAACGGAGCATACAGCAAGCTCTTGGAGGTCTTAGTCACGGTAGTGCTTTATTTGAACGGTGCTGCCCTTCTCAGGACTCCTAGGCGCTTCGGTTGTGCACCTTTTTCCCTGCGAAATCCCCCTGTCCCTGTGGGCATGCTGTGCCACACCCAGCCCCCTAGGCCCTTGAGAGAGGGGCCTACTGTGTCTGCCGAGGGAAGGACTCCAACCAGCGCTTTGAAAGGGGACGGCTAAGATTCCTCGCCACTCCAACAGCATCAGGAACGCCTTTCTAGCCGGTCCACCGTGCCCTGGAAGTTTTCGCCATTGACCTTCTCTCAGCTGCACTGAGGAAATAGTCTGCTTAGAAGGCCTTCTGGCACCTTGGTTGGAAAGTCGCTCTACTCTCGGAGAAAGTCAGCTTGCATTGCAGCGGCAACTAAAGCAGAGTTCTTCAGGCAACACAGCGGTCGTTTGGAAGAGGCAGACGCTTACGTGCCTAAAGGGAGCCTGCCTTGGTTGAGGCCGTTTGCTCCTCTCAGAACACCCTGCGTAAACACGCTGATCCAGGGAAGGGCCCGTTGTGTACCTTGTGTGGTTTGTGCCTCGTTGAGGCCCCAGGGGACGTTTACCGCCTGTCGGGCTTGAAGTGCGGGCCTGAAGGCACAGTTGGAAAGTTCCCTCCGTCGGGCCTTGAAGTACACGGAGAGACACCCTTTCTGATGGGCCTCTCGTCACGGTAGGCATTGCTCTGGGAAGAAAATGAGTGCTCTCTCGTAAAACACCGTGCGTCCAGGGCCTGGTTGGGAGCTCATGCCGCTATGCTCTCGACTTACCTGTAGACCGAACATTAGCCCCTGCCTCGAGGAAAGTCGCTTTATTGCCCAGCTGAAGCGGAGGCACGCAGCACCTTCCAAGAGGCCTTCGTCGCGGTTCAGCTTTCTCTTCTTGGTAGTGCGCGCCGTTCAGGACACCCAGGTCCCTCGCGTTTGCACCCGATTCCCTGCAAGACCACTGAATACTGGCTGCCTCCCCTGGCCTGCTCAGCGGCCTCCAAGCCCGGCAGCCCTTCCCAGCCACTCTGTGTAGACCTAGTGTGGAGCAACGCACTGCACACCTCCTTGGGGAGAGCTAGATTTCCTCGGCACGGCAACAGCTCCAGGGAAACTGTTCTCTCACGTGCCACTTGTCAAGGAACTCTGCCTCATTGCCCTTGTCTGAGCTGCACTTAGGGAAACCATCTGCTTCGCAGGCCTTCCAGGAACCTTTAGCCGAGGGCACAATACCTGCAGGAGAAAGTGGGCTTGCGTTCCGCTGCCACTGAAGTACAGTGCTTCCTCTTTCACTGCAGGCCTTTGGTAGAGGCTAAGGCCCGATAGAGCCTACCTAGAGGGTTCCTTGGATGAGGGAGTTGGCTCCATGCAGAGCACCCTGTGAGGAAAAGTGGATTCAGGGCAGGAGCGAGTGCGTAGCTAGTGTCCCAGGGCACTTGCTAGAAATCCCAAGGGAGTGGACTACGTGTTTACTGGAAGTGGGGTCCGGAGGGCAGAAGCGTTGAATTCCCATTTTGAAAGCTCCATTCATGCTGCCTTGGAGCTACCTGAATAACACCGTTTCTGACGGGCCTCTAGGCGCGGGAGGCAGGGCTCGGGGAAGAGAAGGAATTTTTCTCTCAATTCTCAGATGGCTTCCGGAGCCGTGTTGGGAGCTCATCCTGTCAGGCTGTAGGACTACAGGGAACGTCCACGAGAGGGCCTGCCTCGAGAAAGGCTTTGAGTCGCCCTGCAGGAACGGAGCATACAGCAAGCTCTTGGAGGTCTTAGTCACGGTAGTGCTTTATTTGAACGGTGCTGCCCTTCTCAGGACTCCTAGGCGCTTCGGGTGTGCACCCTTTTCCCTGCGAAATCCCCCTGCCCCTGTGGGCATGCTGTGCCACACCCAGGCCCCTAGGCCCTTGAGAGAGGGGCCTACTGTGTCTGCCGAGGGAAGGACTCCAACCAGCGCTTTTAAAGGGGACGGCTACGATTCCTCGCCACTCCAACAGCATCAGGAACGCCTTTCTAGCCGGTCCACCGTGCCCTGGAAGTTTTCGCCATTGACCTTCTCTCAGCTGCACTGAGGAAATAGTCTGCTTAGAAGGCCTTCTGGCACCTCGGTTGGAAAGTCGCTCTACTCTCGGAGAAAGTCAGCTTGCATTGCAGCGGCAACTAAAGCAGAGTTCTTCAGGCAACACAGCGGTCGTTTGGAAGAGGCAGACGCTTACGTGCCTAAAGGGAGCCTGCCTTGGTTGAGGCCGTTTGCTCCTCTCAGAACACCCTG
Organism: Hyperoodon ampullatus; assembly: GCF_949752795.1. Lineage (NCBI taxonomy): Eukaryota > Metazoa > Chordata > Mammalia > Artiodactyla > Ziphiidae > Hyperoodon > Hyperoodon ampullatus. Next base: position 71,848 of record NW_027640932.1, read on the forward strand.
CGTAAACACGCTGATCCAGGGAAGGGCCCGTTGTGTACCTTGTGTGGTTTGTGCCTCGTTGAAGCCCCAGGGGACGTTTACCGCCTGTCGGGCTTGAAGTGCGGGCCTGAAGGCACAGTTGGAAAGTTCCCTCCGTCGGGCCTTGAAGTACACGGAGAGACACCCTTTCTGATGGGCCTCTCGTCACGGTAGGCATTGCTCTGGGAAGAAAATGAGTGCTCTCTCGTAAAACACCGTGCGTCCAGGGCCTGCTTGGGAGCTCATGCCGCTAGGCTCTCGACTTACCTGGAGACCGAACATTAGCCCCTGCCTCGAGGAAAGTCGCTTTATTGCCCTGCTGAATCGGAAGCACGCAGCACCTTCCAAGAGGCCTTCGTCGCGGTTCAGCTTTCTCTTCTTGGTAGTGCGCGCCGTTCAGGACACCCAGGTCCCTCGCGTTTGCACCCGATTCCCTGCAAGACCACTGAATACTGGCTGCCTCCCCTGGCCTGCTCAGCGGCCTCCAAGCCCGGCAGCCCTTCCCAGCCACTCTGTGTAGGCCTAGTGTGGAGCAACGCACTGCACACCTCCTTGGGGAGAGCTAGATTTCCTCGGCACGGCAACAGCTCCAGGGTAACTGTTCTCACACGTGCCACTTGTCAAGGAACTCTGCCTCATTGCCCTTGTCTGAGCTGCACTTAGGGAAACCATCTGCTTCGCAGGCCTTCCAGGAACCTTTAGCCGAGGGCACCATCCCTGCAGGACAAAGTGGGCTTGCGTTCCAGCAGCCACTGAAGTACAGTGCTTCCTCTTACACTGCAGGCCTTTGGTAGAGGCTAAGGCCCGATAGAGCCTACCTAGAGGGTTCCTTGGATGAGGGAGTTGGCTCCATGCAGAGCACCCTGTGACGAAAAGTGGATTCAGGGCAGGAGCGAGTGCGTAGCTAGTGTCCCAGGGCACTTGCTAGAAATCCCAAGGGAGTGGACTACGTGTTTACTGGAAGTGGGGTCCGGAGGGCAGAAGCGTTGAATTCCCATTTTCAAAGCTCCATTCATGCTGCCTTGGAGCTACCTGAATAACACCGTTTCTGACGGGCCTCTAGGCGCGGGAGGCAAGGCTCGGGGAAGAGAAGGAATTTTTCTCTCAGTTCTCAGATGGCTTCCGGAGCCGTGTTGGGAGCTCATCCTGTCAGGCTGTAGGACTACAGGGAACGTCCACGAGAGGGCCTGCCTCGAGAAAGGCTTTGAGTCGCCCTGCAGGAACGGAGCATACAGCAAGCTCTTGGAGGTCTTAGTCACGGTAGTGCTTTATTTGAACGGTGCTGCCCTTCTCAGGACTCCTAGGCGCTTCGGGTGTGCACCTTTTTCCCTGCGAAATCCCCCTGCCCCTGTGGGCATGCTGTGCCACACCCAGCCCCCTAGGCCCTTGAGAGAGGGGCCTACTGTGTCTGCCGAGGGAAGGACTCCAACCAGCGCTTTGAAAGGGGACGGCTACGATTCCTCGCCACTCCAACAGCATCAGGAACGCCTTTCTAGCCGGTCCACCGTGCCCTGGAAGTTTTCGCCATTGACCTTCTCTCAGCTGCACTGAGGAAATAGTCTGCTTAGAAGGCCTTCTGGCACCTCGGTTGGAAAGTCGCTCTACTCTCGGAGAAAGTCAGCTTGCATTGCAGCGGCAACTAAAGCAGAGTTCTTCAGGCAACACAGCGGTCGTTTGGAAGAGGCAGACGCTTACGTGCCTAAAGGGAGCCTGCCTTGGTTGAGGCCGTTTGCTCCTCTCAGAACACCCTGCGTAAACACGCTGATCCAGGGAAGGGCCCGTTGTGTACCTTGTGTGGTTTGTGCCTCGTTGAAGCCCCAGGGGACGTTTACCGCCTGTCGGGCTTGAAGTGCGGGCCTGAAGGCACAGTTGGAAAGTTCCCTCCGTCGGGCCTTGAAGTACACGGAGAGACACCCTTTCTGATGGGCCTCTCGTCACGGTAGGCATTGCTCTGGGAAGAAAATGAGTGCTCTCTCGTAAAACACCGTGCGTCCAGGGCCTGCTTGGGAGCTCATGCCGCTAGGCTCTCGACTTACCTGGAGACCGAACATTAGCCCCTGCCTCGAGGAATGTCGCTTTATTGCCCTGCTGAATCGGAAGCACGCAGCACCTTCCAAGAGGCCTTCGTCGCGGTTCAGCTTTCTCTTCTTGGTAGTGCGCGCCGTTCAGGACACCCAGGTCCCTCGCGTTTGCACCCGATTCCCTGCAAGACCACTGAATACTGGCTGCCTCCCCTGGCCTGCTCAGCGGCCTCCAAGCCCGGCAGCCCTTCCCAGCCACTCTGTGTAGGCCTAGTGTGGAGCAACGCACTGCACACCTCCTTGGGGAGAGCTAGATTTCCTCGGCACGGCAACAGCTCCAGGGAAACTGTTCTCTCACGTGCCACTTGTCAAGGAACTCTGCCTCATTGCCCTTGTCTGAGCTGCACTTAGGGAAACCATCTGCTTCGCAGGCCTTCCAGGAACCTTTAGCCGAGGGCACCATACCTGCAGGAGAAAATGGGCTTGCGTTCCGCTGCCACTGAAGTACAGTGCTTCCTCTTTCACTGCAGGCCTTTGGTAGAGGCTAAGGCCCGATAGAGCCTACCTAGAGGGTTCCTTGGATGAGGGAGTTGGCTCCATGCAGAGCACCCTGTGACGAAAAGTGGATTCAGGGCAGGAGCGAGTGCGTAGCTAGTGTCCCAGGGCACTTGCTAGAAATCCCAAGGGAGTGGACTACGTGTTTACTGGAAGTGGGGTCCGGAGGGCAGAAGCGTTGAATTCCCATTTTGAAAGCTCCATTCATGCTGCCTTGGAGCTACCTGAATAACACCGTTTCTGACGGGCCTCTAGGCGCGGGAGGCAAGGCTCGGGGAAGAGAAGGAATTATTCTCTCAATTCTCAGATGGCTTCCGGAGCCGTGTTGGGAGCTCATCCTGTCAGGCTGTAGGACTACAGGGAACGTCCACGAGAGGGCCTGCCTCGAGAAAGGCTTTGAGTCGCCCTGCAGGAACGGAGCATACAGCAAGCTCTTGGAGGTCTTAGTCACAGTAGTGCTTTATTTGAACGGTGCTGCCCTTCTCAGGACTCCTAGGCGCTACGGGTGTGCACCCTTTTCCCTGCGAAATCCCCCTGCCCCTGTGGGCATGCTGTGCCACACCCAGCCCCCTAGGCCCTTGAGAGAGGGGCCTACTGTGTCTGCCGACGGAAGGACTCCAACCAGCGCTTTGAAAGGGGACGGCTACGATTCCTCGCCACTCCAACAGCATCAGGAACGCCTTTCTAGCCGGTCCACCGTGCCCTGGAAGTTTTCGCCATTGACCTTCTCTCAGCTGCACTGAGGAAATAGTCTGCTTAGAAGGCCTTCTGGCACCTCGGTCGGAAAGTCGCTCTACTCTCGGAGAAAGTCAGCTTGCATTGCAGCGGCAACTAAAGCAGAGTTCTTCAGGCAACACAGCGGTCGTTTGGAAGAGGCAGACGCTTACGTGCCTAAAGGGAGCCTGCCTTGGTTGAGGCCGTTTGCTCCACTCAGAACACCCTGCGTTAACACGCTGATCCAGGGAAGGGCCCGTTGTGTACCTTGTGTGGTTTGTGCCTCGTTGAAGCCCCAGGGGACGTTTACCGCCTGTCGGGCTTGAAGTGCGGGCCTGAAGGCACAGTTGGAAAGTTCCCTCCGTCGGGCCTTGAAGTACACGGAGAGACACCCTTTCTGATGGGCCTCTCGTCACGGTAGGCATTGCTCTGGGAAGAAAATGAGTGCTCTCTCGTAAAACACCGTGCGTCCAGGGCCTGGTTGGGAGCTCATGCCGCTAGGCTCTCGACTTACCTGGAGACCGAACATTAGCCCCTGCCTCGAGGAAAGTCGCTTTATTGCCCTGCTGAAGCGGAAGCACGCAGCACCTTCCAAGAGGCCTTCGTCGCGGTTCAGCTTTCTCTTCTTGGTAGTGCGCGCCGTTCAGGACACCCAGGTCCCTCGCGTTTGCACCCGATTCCCTGCAAGACCACTGAATACTGGCTGCCTCCCCTGGCCTGCTCAGCGGCCTCCAAGCCCGGCAGCCCTTCCCAGCCACTCTGTGTAGGCCTAGTGTGGAGCAACGCACTGCACACCTCCTTGGGGAGAGCTAGATTTCCTCGGCACGGCAACAGCTCCAGGGTAACTGTTCTCTCACGTGCCACTTGTCAAGGAACTCTGCCTCATTGCCCTTGTCTGAGCTGCACTTAGGGAAACCATCTGCTTCGCAGGCCTTCCAGGAACCTTTAGCCGAGGGCACCATCCCTGCAGGAGAAAGTGGGCTTGCGTTCCCGCTGCCACTGAAGTACAGTGCTTCCTCTTACACTGCAGGCCTTTGGTAGAGGCTAAGGCCCGATAGAGCCTACCTAGAGGGTTCCTTGGATGAGGGAGTTGGCTCCATGCAGAGCACCCTGTGACGAAAAGTGGATTCAGGGCAGGAGCGAGTGCGTAGCTAGTGTTCCAGGGCACTTGCTAGAAATCCCAAGGGAGTGGACTACGTGTTTACTGGAAGTGGGGTCCGGAGGGCAGAAGCGTTGAATTCCCATTTTGAAAGCTCCATTCATGCTGCCTTGGAGCTACCTGAATAACACCGTTTCTGACGGGCCTCTAGAAGCGGGAGGCAGGGCTCGGGGAAGAGAAGGAATTTTTCTCTCAATTCTCAGATGGCTTCCGGAGCCGTGTTGGGAGCTCATCCTGTCAGGCTGTAGGACTACAGGGAACGTCCACGAGAGGGCCTGCCTCGAGAAAGGCTTTGAGTCGCCCTGCAGGAACGGAGCATACAGCAAGCTCTTGGAGGTCTTAGTCACGGTAGTGCTTTATTTGAACGGTGCTGCCCTTCTCAGGACTCCTAGGCGCTTCGGGTGTGCACCTTTTTCCCTGCGAAATCCCCCTGCCCCTGTGGGCATGCTGTGCCACACCCAGCCCCCTAGGCCCTTGAGAGAGGGGCCTACTGTGTCTGCCGAGGGAAGGACTCCAACCAGCGCTTTTAAAGGGGACGGCTACGATTCCTCGCCACTCCAACAGCATCAGGAACGCCTTTCTAGCCGGTCCACCGTGCCCTGGAAGTTTTCGCCATTGACCTTCTCTCAGCTGCACTGAGGAAATAGTCTGCTTAGAAGGCCTTCTGGCACCTCGGTTGGAAAGTCGCTCTACTCTCGGAGAAAGTCAGCTTGCATTGCAGCGGCAACTAAAGCAGAGTTCTTCAGGCAACACAGCGGTCGTTTGGAAGAGGCAGACGCTTACGTGCCTAAAGGGAGCCTGCCTTGGTTGAGGCCGTTTGCTCCTCTCAGAACACCCTGCGTAAACACGCTGATCCAGGGAAGGGCCCGTTGTGTACCTTGTGTGGTTTGTGCCTCGTTGAGGCCCCAGGGGACGTTTACCGCCTGTCGGGCTTGAAGTGCGGGCCTGAAGGCACAGTTGGAAAGTTCCCTCCGTCGGGCCTTGAAGTACACGGAGAGACACCCTTTCTGATGGGCCTCTCGTCACGGTAGGCATTGCTCTGGGAAGAAAATGAGTGCTCTCTCGTAAAACACCGTGCGTCCAGGGCCTGGTTGGGAGCTCATGCCGCTAGGCTCTCGACTTACCTGTAGACTGAACATTAGCCCCTGCCTCGAGGAAAGTCGCTTTATTGCCCAGCTGAAGCGGAGGCACGCAGCACCTTCCAAGAGGCCTTCGTCGCGGTTCAGCTTTCTCTTCTTGGCAGTGCGCGCCGTTCAGGACACCCAGGTCCCTCGCGTTTGCACCCGATTCCCTGCAAGACCACTGAATACTGGCTGCCTCCCCTGGCCTGCTCAGCGGCCTCCAAGCCCGGCAGCCCTTCCCAGCCACTCTGTGTAGGCCTAGTGTGGAGCAACGCACTGCACACCTCCTTGGGGAGAGCTAGATTTCCTCGGCACGGCAACAGCTCCAGGGAAACTGTTCTCTCACGTGCCACTTGTCAAGGAACTCTGCCTCATTGCCCTTGTCTGAGCTGCACTTAGGGAAACCATCTGCTTCGCAGGCCTTCCAGGAACCTTTAGCCGAGGGCACAATACCTGCAGGAGAAAGTGGGCTTCCGTTCCGCTGCCACTGAAGTACAGTGCTTCCTCTTTCACTGCAGGCCTTTGGTAGAGGCTAAGGCCCGATAGAGCCTACCTAGAGGGTTCCTTGGATGAGGGAGTTGGCTCCATGCAGAGCACCCTGTGACGAAAAGTGGATTCAGGGCAGGAGCGAGTGCGTAGCTAGTGTCCCAGGGCACTTGCTAGAAATCCCAAGGGAGTGGACTACGTGTTTACTGGAAGTGGGGTCCGGAGGGCAGAAGCGTTGAATTCCCATTTTGAAAGCTCCATTCATGCTGCCTTGGAGCTACCTGAATAACACCGTTTCTGACGGGCCTCTAGGCGCGGGAGGCAGGGCTCGGGGAAGAGAAGGAATTTTTCTCTCAATTCTCAGATGGCTTCCGGAGCCGTGTTGGGAGCTCATCCTGTCAGGCTGTAGGACTACAGGCAACGTCCACGAGAGGGCCTGCCTCGAGAAAGGCTTTGAGTCGCCCTGCAGGAACGGAGCATACAGCAAGCTCTTGGAGGTCTTAGTCACGGTAGTGCTTTATTTGAACGGTGCTGCCCTTCTCAGGACTCCTAGGCGCTTCGGGTGTGCACCCTTTTCCCTGCGAAATCCCCCTGCCCCTGTGGGCATGCTGTGCCACACCCAGGCCCCTAGGCCCTTGAGAGAGGGGCCTACTGTGTCTGCCGAGGGAAGGACTCCAACCAGCGCTTTTAAAGGGGACGGCTACGATTCCTCGCCACTCCAACAGCATCAGGAACGCCTTTCTAGCCGGTCCACCGTGCCCTGGAAGTTTTCGCCATTGACCTTCTCTCAGCTGCACTGAGGAAATAGTCTGCTTAGAACGCCTTCTGGCACCTCGGTTGGAAAGTCGCTCTACTCTCGGAGAAAGTCAGCTTGCATTGCAGCGGCAACTAAAGCAGAGTTCTTCAGGCAACACAGCGGTCGTTTGGAAGAGGCAGACGCTTACGTGCCTAAAGGGAGCCTGCCTTGGTTGAGGCCGTTTGCTCCTCTCAGAACACCCTGCGTAAACACGCTGATCCAGGGAAGGGCCCGTTGTGTACCTTGTGTGGTTTGTGCCTCGTTGAGGCCCCAGGGGACGTTTACCGCCTGTCGGGCTTGAAGTGCGGGCCTGAAGGCACAGTTGGAAAGTTCCCTCCGTCGGGCCTTGAAGTACACGGAGAGACACCCTTTCTGATGGGCCTCTCGTCACGGTAGGCATTGCTCTGGGAAGAAAATGAGTGCTCTCTCGTAAAACACCGTGCGTCCAGGGCCTGCTTGGGAGCTCATGCCGCTAGGCTCTCGACTTACCTGTAGACCGAACATTAGCCCCTGCCTCGAGGAAAGTCGCTTTATTGCCCAGCTGAAGCGGAGGCACGCAGCACCTTCCAAGAGGCCTTCGTCGCGGTTCAGCTTTCTCTTCTTGGCAGTGCGCGCCGTTCAGGACACCCAGGTCCCTCGCGTTTGCACCCGATTCCCTGCAAGACCACTGAATACTGGCTGCCTCCCCTGGCCTGCTCAGCGGCCTCCAAGCCCGGCAGCCCTTCCCAGCCACTCTGTGTAGACCTAGTGTGGAGCAACGCACTGCACACCTCCTTGGGGAGAGCTAGATTTCCTCGGCACGGCAACAGCTCCAGGGAAACTGTTCTCTCACGTGCCACTTGTCAAGGAACTCTGCCTCATTGCCCTTGTCTGAGCTGCACTTAGGGAAACCATCTGCTTCGCAGGCCTTCCAGGAACCTTTAGCCGAGGGCACAATACCTGCAGGAGAAAGTGGGCTTGCGTTCCGCTGCCACTGAAGTACAGTGCTTCCTCTTTCACTGCAGGCCTTTGGTAGAGGCTAAGGCCCGATAGAGCCTACCTAGAGGGTTCCTTGGATGAGGGAGTTGGCTCCATGCAGAGCACCCTGTGACGAAAAGTGGATTCAGGGCAGGAGCGAGTGCGTAGCTAGTGTCCCAGGGCACTTGCTAGAAATCCCAAGGGAGTGGACTACGTGTTTACTGGAAGTGGGGTCCGGAGGGCAGAAGCGTTGAATTCCCATTTTGAAAGCTCCATTCATGCTGCCTTGGAGCTACCTGAATAACACCGTTTCTGACGGGCCTCTAGGCGCGGGAGGCAGGGCTCGGGGAAGAGAAGGAATTTTTCTCTCAATTCTCAGATGGCTTCCGGAGCCGTGTTGGGAGCTCATCCTGTCAGGCTGTAGGACTACAGGGAACGTCCACGAGAGGGCCTGCCTCGAGAAAGGCTTTGAGTCGCCCTGCAGGAACGGAGCATACAGCAAGCTCTTGGAGGTCTTAGTCACGGTAGTGCTTTATTTGAACGGTGCTGCCCTTCTCAGGACTCCTAGGCGCTTCGGGTGTGCACCCTTTTCCCTGCGAAATCCCCCTGCCCCTGTGGGCATGCTGTGCCACACCCAGGCCCCTAGGCCCTTGAGAGAGGGGCCTACTGTGTCTGCCGAGGGAAGGACTCCAACCAGCGCTTTTAAAGGGGACGGCTACGATTCCTCGCCACTCCAACAGCATCAGGAACGCCTTTCTAGCCGGTCCACCGTGCCCTGGAAGTTTTCGCCATTGACCTTCTCTCAGCTGCACTGAGGAAATAGTCTGCTTAGAACGCCTTCTGACACCTCGGTTGGAAAGTCGCTCTACTCTCGGAGAAAGTCAGCTTGCATTGCAGCGGCAACTAAAGCAGAGTTCTTCAGGCAACACAGCGGTCGTTTGGAAGAGGCAGACGCTTACGTGCCTAAAGGGAGCCTGCCTTGGTTGAGGCCGTTTGCTCCACTCAGAACACCCTGCGTTAACACGCTGATCCAGGGAAGGGCCCGTTGTGTACCTTGTGTGGTTTGTGCCTCGTTGAAGCCCCAGGGGACGTTTACCGCCTGTCGGGCTTGAAGTGCGGGCCTGAAGGCACAGTTGGAAAGTTCCCTCCGTCGGGCCTTGAAGTACACGGAGAGACACCCTTTCTGATGGGCCTCTCGTCACGGTAGGCATTGCTCTGGGAAGAAAATGAGTGCTCTCTCGTAAAACACCGTGCGTCCAGGGCCTGGTTGGGAGCTCATGCCGCTAGGCTCTCGACTTACCTGGAGACCGAACATTAGCCCCTGCCTCGAGGAAAGTCGCTTTATTGCCCTGCTGAAGCGGAAGCACGCAGCACCTTCCAAGAGGCCTTCGTCGCGGTTCAGCTTTCTCTTCTTGGTAGTGCGCGCCGTTCAGGACACCCAGGTCCCTCGCGTTTGCACCCGATTCCCTGCAAGACCACTGAATACTGGCTGCCTCCCCTGGCCTGCTCAGCGGCCTCCAAGCCCGGCAGCCCTTCCCAGCCACTCTGTGTAGGCCTAGTGTGGAGCAACGCACTGCACACCTCCTTGGGGAGAGCTAGATTTCCTCGGCACGGCAACAGCTCCAGGGTAACTGTTCTCTCACGTGCCACTTGTCAAGGAACTCTGCCTCATTGCCCTTGTCTGAGCTGCACTTAGGGAAACCATCTGCTTCGCAGGCCTTCCAGGAACCTTTAGCCGAGGGCACCATCCCTGCAGGAGAAAGTGGGCTTGCGTTCCCGCTGCCACTGAAGTACAGTGCTTCCTCTTACACTGCAGGCCTTTGGTAGAGGCTAAGGCCCGATAGAGCCTACCTAGAGGGTTCCTTGGATGAGGGAGTTGGCTCCATGCAGAGCACCCTGTGACGAAAAGTGGATTCAGGGCAGGAGCGAGTGCGTAGCTAGTGTCCCAGGGCACTTGCTAGAAATCCCAAGGGAGTGGACTACGTGTTTACTGGAAGTGGGGTCCGGAGGGCAGAAGCGTTGAATTCCCATTTTGAAAGCTCCATTCATGCTGCCTTGGAGCTACCTGAATAACACCGTTTCTGACGGGCCTCTAGAAGCGGGAGGCAGGGCTCGGGGAAGAGAAGGAATTTTTCTCTCAATTCTCAGATGGCTTCCGGAGCCGTGTTGGGAGCTCATCCTGTCAGGCTGTAGGACTACAGGGAACGTCCACGAGAGGGCCTGCCTCGAGAAAGGCTTTGAGTCGCCCTGCAGGAACGGAGCATACAGCAAGCTCTTGGAGGTCTTAGTCACGGTAGTGCTTTATTTGAACGGTGCTGCCCTTCTCAGGACTCCTAGGCGCTTCGGGTGTGCACCTTTTTCCCTGCGAAATCCCCCTGCCCCTGTGGGCATGCTGTGCCACACCCAGCCCCCTAGGCCCTTGAGAGAGGGGCCTACTGTGTCTGCCGAGGGAAGGACTCCAACCAGCGCTTTTAAAGGGGACGGCTACGATTCCTCGCCACTCCAACAGCATCAGGAACGCCTTTCTAGCCGGTCCACCGTGCCCTGGAAGTTTTCGCCATTGACCTTCTCTCAGCTGCACTGAGGAAATAGTCTGCTTAGAACGCCTTCTGGCACCTCGGTTGGAAAGTCGCTCTACTCTCGGAGAAAGTCAGCTTGCATTGCAGCGGCAACTAAAGCAGAGTTCTTCAGGCAACACAGCGGTCGTTTGGAAGAGGCAGACGCTTACGTGCCTAAAGGGAGCCTGCCTTGGTTGAGGCCGTTTGCTCCTCTCAGAACACCCTGCGTAAACACGCTGATCCAGGGAAGGGCCCGTTGTGTACCTTGTGTGGTTTGTGCCTCGTTGAGGCCCCAGGGGACGTTTACCGCCTGTCGGGCTTGAAGTGCGGGCCTGAAGGCACAGTTGGAAAGTTCCCTCCGTCGGGCCTTGAAGTACACGGAGAGACACCCTTTCTGATGGGCCTCTCGTCACGGTAGGCATTGCTCTGGGAAGAAAATGAGTGCTCTCTCGTAAAACACCGTGCGTCCAGGGCCTGGTTGGGAGCTCATGCCGCTAGGCTCTCGACTTACCTGTAGACCGAACATTAGCCCCTGCCTCGAGGAAAGTCGCTTTATTGCCCAGCTGAAGCGGAGGCACGCAGCACCTTCCAAGAGGCCTTCGTCGCGGTTCAGCTTTCTCTTCTTGGCAGTGCGCGCCGTTCAGGACACCCAGGTCCCTCGCGTTTGCACCCGATTCCCTGCAAGACCACTGAATACTGGCTGCCTCCCCTGGCCTGCTCAGCGGCCTCCAAGCCCGGCAGCCCTTCCCAGCCACTCTGTGTAGACCTAGTGTGGAGCAACGCACTGCACACCTCCTTGGGGAGAGCTAGATTTCCTCGGCACGGCAACAGCTCCAGGGAAACTGTTCTCTCACGTGCCACTTGTCAAGGAACTCTGCCTCATTGCCCTTGTCTGAGCTGCACTTAGGGAAACCATCTGCTTCGCAGGCCTTCCAGGAACCTTTAGCCGAGGGCACAATACCTGCAGGAGAAAGTGGGCTTGCGTTCCGCTGCCACTGAAGTACAGTGCTTCCTCTTTCACTGCAGGCCTTTGGTAGAGGCTAAGGCCCGATAGAGCCTACCTAGAGGGTTCCTTGGATGAGGGAGTTGGCTCCATGCAGAGCACCCTGTGACGAAAAGTGGATTCAGGGCAGGAGCGAGTGCGTAGCTAGTGTCCCAGGGCACTTGCTAGAAATCCCAAGGGAGTGGACTACGTGTTTACTGGAAGTGGGGTCCGGAGGGCAGAAGCGTTGAATTCCCATTTTGAAAGCTCCATTCATGCTGCCTTGGAGCTACCTGAATAACACCGTTTCTGACGGGCCTCTAGGCGCGGGAGGCAGGGCTCGGGGAAGAGAAGGAATTTTTCTCTCAGTTCTCAGATGGCTTCCGGAGCCGTGTTGGGAGCTCATCCTGTCAGGCTGTAGGACTACAGGCAACGTCCACGAGAGGGCCTGCCTCGAGAAAGGCTTTGAGTCGCCCTGCAGGAACGGAGCATACAGCAAGCTCTTGGAGGTCTTAGTCACGGTAGTGCTTTATTTGAACGGTGCTGCCCTTGTCAGGACTCCTAGGCGCTTCGGGTGTGCACCCTTTTCCCTGCGAAATCCCCCTGCCCCTGTGGGCATGCTGTGCCACACCCAGCCCCCTAGGCCCTTGAGAGAGGGGCCTACTGTGTCTGCCGAGGGAAGGACTCCAACCAGCGCTTTTAAAGGGGACGGCTACGATTCCTCGCCACTCCAACAGCATCAGGAACGCCTTTCTAGCCGGTCCACCGTGCCCTGGAAGTTTTCGCCATTGACCTTCTCTCAGCTGCACTGAGGAAATAGTCTGCTTAGAAGGCCTTCTGGCACCTCGGTTGGAAAGTCGCTCTACTCTCGGAGAAAGTCAGCTTGCATTGCAGCGGCAACTAAAGCAGAGTTCTTCAGGCAACACAGCGGTCGTTTGGAAGAGGCAGACGCTTACGTGCCTAAAGGGAGCCTGCCTTGGTTGAGGCCGTTTGCTCCTCTCAGAACACCCTGCGTAAACACGCTGATCCAGGGAAGGGCCCGTTGTGTACCTTGTGTGGTTTGTGCCTCGTTGAAGCCCCAGGGGACGTTTACCGCCTGTCGGGCTTGAAGTGCGGGCCTGAAGGCACAGTTGGAAAGTTCCCTCCGTCGGGCCTTGAAGTACACGGAGAGACACCCTTTCTGATGGGCCTCTCGTCACGGTAGGCATTGCTCTGGGAAGAAAATGAGTGCTCTCTCGTAAAACACCGTGCGTCCAGGGCCTGGTTGGGAGCTCATGCCGCTAGGCTCTCGACTTACCTGGAGACCGAACATTAGCCCCTGCCTCGAGGAAAGTCGCTTTATTGCCCTGCTGAAGCGGAGGCACGCAGCACCTTCCAAGAGGCCTTCGTCGCGGTTCAGCTTTCTCTTCTTGGTAGTGCGCGCCGTTCAGGACACCCAGGTCCCTCGCGTTTGCACCCGATTCCCTGCAAGACCACTGAATACTGGCTGCCTCCCCTGGCCTGCTCAGCGGCCTCCAAGCCCGGCAGCCCTTCCCAGCCACTCTGTGTAGGCCTAGTGTGGAGCAACGCACTGCACACCTCCTTGGGGAGAGCTAGATTTCCTCGGCACGGCAACAACTCCAGGGAAACTGTTCTCTCACGTGCCACTTGTCAAGGAACTCTGCCTCATTGCCCTTGTCTGAGCTGCACTTAGGGAAACCATCTGCTTCGCAGGCCTTCCAGGAACCTTTAGCCGAGGGCACCATCCCTGCAGGAGAAAGTGGGCTTGCGTTCCGCTGCCACTGAAGTACAGTGCTTCCTCTTTCACTGCAGGCCTTTGGTAGAGGCTAAGGCCCGATAGAGCCTACCTAGAGGGTTCCTTGGATGAGGGAGTTGGCTCCATGCAGAGCACCCTGTGACGAAAAGTGGATTCAGGGCAGGAGCGAGTGCGTAGCTAGTGTTCCAGGGCACTTGCTAGAAATCCCAAGGGAGCGGACTACGTGTTTACTGGAAGTGGGGTCCGGAGGGCAGAAGCGTTGAATTCCCATTTTGAAAGCTCCATTCATGCTGCCTTGGAGTTACCTGAATAACACCTTTTCTGACGGGCCTCTAGGCGCGGGAGGCAGGGCTCGGGGAAGAGAAGGAATTTTTTCTCTCAATTCTCAGATGGCTTCCGGAGCCGTGTTGGGAGCTCATCCTGTCAGGCTGTAGGACTACAGGGAACGTCCACGAGAGGGCCTGCCTCGAGAAAGGCTTTGAGTCGCCCTGCAGGAACGGAGCATACAGCAAGCTCTTGGAGGTCTTAGTCACGGTAGTGCTTTATTTGAACGGTGCTGCCCTTGTCAGGACTCCTAGGCGCTTCGGGTGTGCACCCTTTTCCCTGCGAAATCCCCCTGCCCCTGTGGGCATGCTGTGCCACACCCAGCCCCCTAGGCCCTTGAGAGAGGGGCCTACTGTGTCTGCCGAGGGAAGGACTCCAACCAGCGCTTTGAAAGGGGACGGCTACGATTCCTCGCCACTCCAACAGCATCAGGAACGCCTTTCTAGCCGGTCCACCGTGCCCTGGAAGTTTTCGCCATTGACCTTCTCTCAGCTGCACTGAGGAAATAGTCTGCTTAGAACGCCTTCTGGCACCTCGGTTGGAAAGTCGCTCTACTCTCGGAGAAAGTCAGCTTGCATTGCAGCGGCAACTAAAGCAGAGTTCTTCAGGCAACACAGCGGTCGTTTGGAAGAGGCAGACGCTTACGTGCCTAAAGGGAGCCTGCCTTGGTTGAGGCCGTTTGCTCCTCTCAGAACACCCTGCGTAAACACGCTGATCCAGGGAAGGGCCCGTTGTGTACCTTGTGTGGTTTGTGCCTCGTTGAGGCCCCAGGGGACGTTTACCGCCTGTCGGGCTTGAAGTGCGGGCCTGAAGGCACAGTTGGAAAGTTCCCTCCGTCGGGCCTTGAAGTACACGGAGAGACACCCTTTCTGATGGGCCTCTCGTCACGGTAGGCATTGCTCTGGGAAGAAAATGAGTGCTCTCTCGTAAAACACCGTGCGTCCAGGGCCTGGTTGGGAGCTCATGCCGCTATGCTCTCGACTTACCTGTAGACCGAACATTAGCCCCTGCCTCGAGGAAAGTCGCTTTATTGCCCAGCTGAAGCGGAGGCACGCAGCACCTTCCAAGAGGCCTTCGTCGCGGTTCAGCTTTCTCTTCTTGGCAGTGCGCGCCGTTCAGGACACCCAGGTCCCTCGCGTTTGCACCCGATTCCCTGCAAGACCACTGAATACTGGCTGCCTCCCCTGGCCTGCTCAGCGGCCTCCAAGCCCGGCAGCCCTTCCCAGCCACTCTGTGTAGACCTAGTGTGGAGCAACGCACTGCACACCTCCTTGGGGAGAGCTAGATTTCCTCGGCACGGCAACAGCTCCAGGGAAACTGTTCTCTCACGTGCCACTTGTCAAGGAACTCTGCCTCATTGCCCTTGTCTGAGCTGCACTTAGGGAAACCATCTGCTTCGCAGGCCTTCCAGGAACCTTTAGCCGAGGGCACAATACCTGCAGGAGAAAGTGGGCTTGCGTTCCGCTGCCACTGAAGTACAGTGCTTCCTCTTTCACTGCAGGCCTTTGGTAGAGGCTAAGGCCCGATAGAGCCTACCTAGAGGGTTCCTTGGATGAGGGAGTTGGCTCCATGCAGAGCACCCTGTGACGAAAAGTGGATTCAGGGCAGGAGCGAGTGCGTAGCTAGTGTCCCAGGGCACTTGCTAGAAATCCCAAGGGAGCGGACTACGTGTTTACTGGAAGTGGGGTCCGGAGGGCAGAAGCGTTGAATTCCCATTTTGAAAGCTCCATTCATGCTGCCTTGGAGCTACCTGAATAACACCGTTTCTGACGGGCCTCTAGGCGCGGGAGGCAGGGCTCGGGGAAGAGAAGGAATTTTTCTCTCAATTCTCAGATGGCTTCCGGAGCCGTGTTGGGAGCTCATCCTGTCAGGCTGTAGGACTACAGGCAACGTCCACGAGAGGGCCTGCCTCGAGAAAGGCTTTGAGTCGCCCTGCAGGAACGGAGCATACAGCAAGCTCTTGGAGGTCTTAGTCACGGTAGTGCTTTATTTGAACGGTGCTGCCCTTTTCAGGACTCCTAGGCGCTTCGGGTGTGCACCCTTTTCCCTGCGAAATCCCCCTGCCCCTGTGGGCATGCTGTGCCACACCCAGGCCCCTAGGCCCTTGAGAGAGGGGCCTACTGTGTCTGCCGAGGGAAGGACTCCAACCAGCGCTTTTAAAGGGGACGGCTACGATTCCTCGCCACTCCAACAGCATCAGGAACGCCTTTCTAGCCGGTCCACCGTGCCCTGGAAGTTTTCGCCATTGACCTTCTCTCAGCTGCACTGAGGAATTAGTCTGCTTAGAAGGCCTTCTGGCACCTCGGTTGGAAAGTCGCTCTACTCTCGGAGAAAGTCAGCTTGCATTGCAGCGGCAACTAAAGCAGAGTTCTTCAGGCAACACAGCGGTCGTTTGGAAGAGGCAGACGCTTACGTGCCTAAAGGGAGCCTGCCTTGGTTGAGGCCGTTTGCTCCTCTCAGAACACCCTGCGTAAACACGCTGATCCAGGGAAGGGCCCGTTGTGTACCTTGTGTGGTTTGTGCCTCGTTGAAGCCCCAGGGGACGTTTACCGCCTGTCGGGCTTGAAGTGCGGGCCTGAAGGCACAGTTGGAAAGTTCCCTCCGTCGGGCCTTGAAGTACACGGAGAGACACCCTTTCTGATGGGCCTCTCGTCACGGTAGGCATTGCTCTGGGAAGAAAATGAGTGCTCTCTCGTAAAACACCGTGCGTCCAGGGCCTGGTTGGGAGCTCATGCCGCTAGGCTCTCGACTTACCTGGAGACCGAACATTAGCCCCTGCCTCGAGGAAAGTCGCTTTATTGCCCTGCTGAAGCGGAGGCACGCAGCACCTTCCAAGAGGCCTTCGTCGCGGTTCAGCTTTCTCTTCTTGGTAGTGCGCGCCGTTCAGGACACCCAGGTCCCTCGCGTTTGCACCCGATTCCCTGCAAGACCACTGAATACTGGCTGCCTCCCCTGGCCTGCTCAGCGGCCTCCAAGCCCGGCAGCCCTTCCCAGCCACTCTGTGTAGGCCTAGTGTGGAGCAACGCACTGCACACCTCCTTGGGGAGAGCTAGATTTCCTCGGCACGGCAACAGCTCCAGGGAAACTGTTCTCTCACGTGCCACTTGTCAAGGAACTCTGCCTCATTGCCCTTGTCTGAGCTGCACTTAGGGAAACCATCTGCTTCGCAGGCCTTCCAGGAACCTTTAGCCGAGGGCACCATCCCTGCAGGAGAAAGTGGGCTTGCGTTCCGCTGCCACTGAAGTACAGTGCTTCCTCTTTCACTGCAGGCCTTTGGTAGAGGCTAAGGCCCGATAGAGCCTACCTAGAGGGTTCCTTGGATGAGGGAGTTGGCTCCATGCAGAGCACCCTGTGACGAAAAGTGGATTCAGGGCAGGAGCGAGTGCGTAGCTAGTGTTCCAGGGCACTTGCTAGAAATCCCAAGGGAGCGGACTACGTGTTTACTGGAAGTGGGGTCCGGAGGGCAGAAGCGTTGAATTCCCATTTTGAAAGCTCCATTCATGCTGCCTTGGAGCTACCTGAATAACACCGTTTCTGACGGGCCTCTAGGCGCGGGAGGCAGGGCTCGGGGAAGAGAAGGAATTTTTTCTCTCAATTCTCAGATGGCTTCCGGAGCCGTGTTGGGAGCTCATCCTGTCAGGCTGTAGGACTACAGGGAACGTCCACGAGAGGGCCTGCCTCGAGGAAGGCTTTGAGTCGCCCTGCAGGAACGGAGCATACAGCAAGCTCTTGGAGGTCTTAGTCACGGTAGTGCTTTATTTGAACGGTGCTGCCCTTGTCAGGACTCCTAGGCGCTTCGGGTGTGCACCTTTTTCCCTGCGAAATCCCCCTGCCCCTGTGGGCATGCTGTGCCACACCCAGCCCCCTAGGCCCTTGAGAGAGGGGCCTACTGTGTCTGCCGAGGGAAGGACTCCAACCAGCGCTTTTAAAGGGGACGGCTACGATTCCTCGCCACTCCAACAGCATCAGGAACGCCTTTCTAGCCGGTCCACCGTGCCCTGGAAGTTTTCGCCATTGACCTTCTCTCAGCTGCACTGAGGAAATAGTCTGCTTAGAACGCCTTCTGACACCTCGGTTGGAAAGTCGCTCTACTCTCGGAGAAAGTCAGCTTGCATTGCAGCGGCAACTAAAGCAGAGTTCTTCAGGCAACACAGCGGTCGTTTGGAAGAGGCAGACGCTTACGTGCCTAAAGGGAGCCTGCCTTGGTTGAGGCCGTTTGCTCCTCTCAGAACACCCTGCGTAAACACGCTGATCCAGGGAAGGGCCCGTTGTGTACCTTGTGTGGTTTGTGCCTCGTTGAAGCCCCAGGGGACGTTTACCGCCTGTCGGGCTTGAAGTGCGGGCCTGAAGGCACAGTTGGAAAGTTCCCTCCGTCGGGCCTTGAAGTACACGGAGAGACACCCTTTCTGATGGGCCTCTCGTCACGGTAGGCATTGCTCTGGGAAGAAAATGAGTGCTCTCTCGTAAAACACCGTGCGTCCAGGGCCTGGTTGGGAGCTCATGCCGCTATGCTCTCGACTTACCTGGAGACCGAACATTAGCCCCTGCCTCGAGGAAAGTCGCTTTATTGCCCTGCTGAAGCAGAGGCACGCAGCACCTTCCAAGAGGCCTTCGTCGCGGTTCAGCTTTCTCTTCTTGGTAGTGAGCGCCGTTCAGGACACCCAGGTCCCTCGCGTTTGCACCCGATTCCCTGCAAGACCACTGAATACTGGCTGCCTCCCCTGGCCTGCTCAGCGGCCTCCAAGCCCGGCAGCCCTTCCCAGCCACTCTGTGTAGGCCTAGTGTGGAGCAACGCACTGCACACCTCCTTGGGGAGAGCTAGATTTCCTCGGCACGGCAACAGCTCCAGGGAAACTGTTCTCTCACGTGCCACTTGTCAAGGAACTCTGCCTCATTGCCCTTGTCTGAGCTCCACTTAGGGAAACCATCTGCTTCGCAGGCCTTCCAGGAACCTTTAGCCGAGGGCACCATACCTGCAGGAGAAAATGGGCTTGCGTTCCGCTGCCACTGAAGTACAGTGCTTCCTCTTTCACTGCAGGCCTTTGGTAGAGGCTAAGGCCCGATAGAGCCTACCTAGAGGGTTCCTTGGATGAGGGAGTTGGCTCCATGCAGAGCACCCTGTGACGAAAAGTGGATTCAGGGCAGGAGCGAGTGCGTAGCTAGTGTTCCAGGGCACTTGCTAGAAATCCCAAGGGAGCGGACTACGTGTTTACTGGAAGTGGGGTCCGGAGGGCAGAAGCGTTGAATTCCCATTTTGAAAGCTCCATTCATGCTGCCTTGGAGCTACCTGAATAACACCGTTTCTGACGGGCCTCTAGGCGCGGGAGGCAGGGCTCGGGGAAGAGAAGGAATTTTTTCTCTCAATTTTCAGATGGCTTCCGGAGCCGTGTTGGGAGCTCATCCTGTCAGGCTGTAGGACTACAGGGAACGTCCACGAGAGGGCCTGCCTCGAGAAAGGCTTTGAGTCGCCCTGCAGGAACGGAGCATACAGCAAGCTCTTGGAGGTCTTAGTCACGGTAGTGCTTTATTTGAACGGTGCTGCCCTTGTCAGGACTCCTAGGCGCTTCGGGTGTGCACCTTTTTCCCTGCGAAATCCCCCTGCCCCTGTGGGCATGCTGTGCCACACCCAGCCCCCTAGGCCCTTGAGAGAGGGGCCTACTGTGTCTGCCGAGGGAAGGACTCCAACCAGCGCTTTTAAAGGGGACGGCTACGATTCCTCGCCACTCCAACAGCATCAGGAACGCCTTTCTAGCCGGTCCACCGTGCCCTGGAAGTTTTCGCCATTGACCTTCTCTCAGCTGCACTGAGGAAATAGTCTGCTTAGAACGCCTTCTGACACCTCGGTTGGAAAGTCGCTCTACTCTCGGAGAAAGTCAGCTTGCATTGCAGCGGCAACTAAAGCAGAGTTCTTCAGGCAACACAGCGGTCGTTTGGAAGAGGCAGACGCTTACGTGCCTAAAGGGAGCCTGCCTTGGTTGAGGCCGTTTGCTCCTCTCAGAACACCCTGCGTAAACACGCTGATCCAGGGAAGGGCCCGTTGTGTACCTTGTGTGGTTTGTGCCTCGTTGAAGCCCCAGGGGACGTTTACCGCCTGTCGGGCTTGAAGTGCGGGCCTGAAGGCACAGTTGGAAAGTTCCCTCCGTCGGGCCTTGAAGTACACGGAGAGACACCCTTTCTGATGGGCCTCTCGTCACGGTAGGCATTGCTCTGGGAAGAAAATGAGTGCTCTCTCGTAAAACACCGTGCGTCCAGGGCCTGGTTGGGAGCTCATGCCGCTATGCTCTCGACTTACCTGGAGACCGAACATTAGCCCCTGCCTCGAGGAAAGTCGCTTTATTGCCCTGCTGAAGCAGAGGCACGCAGCACCTTCCAAGAGGCCTTCGTCGCGGTTCAGCTTTCTCTTCTTGGTAGTGAGCGCCGTTCAGGACACCCAGGTCCCTCGCGTTTGCACCCGATTCCCTGCAAGACCACTGAATACTGGCTGCCTCCCCTGGCCTGCTCAGCGGCCTCCAAGCCCGGCAGCCCTTCCCAGCCACTCTGTGTAGGCCTAGTGTGGAGCAACGCACTGCACACCTCCTTGGGGAGAGCTAGATTTCCTCGGCACGGCAACAGCTCCAGGGAAACTGTTCTCTCACGTGCCACTTGTCAAGGAACTCTGCCTCATTGCCCTTGTCTGAGCTGCACTTAGGGAAACCATCTGCTTCGCAGGCCTTCCAGGAACCTTTAGCCGAGGGCACCATACCTGCAGGAGAAAATGGGCTTGCGTTCCGCTGCCACTGAAGTACAGTGCTTC
Organism: Hyperoodon ampullatus; assembly: GCF_949752795.1. Taxonomy (NCBI): domain Eukaryota; kingdom Metazoa; phylum Chordata; class Mammalia; order Artiodactyla; family Ziphiidae; genus Hyperoodon; species Hyperoodon ampullatus. Next base: position 92,088 of record NW_027640932.1, read on the forward strand.
CTCTTTCACTGCAGGCCTTTGGTAGAGGCTAAGGCCCGATAGAGCCTACCTAGAGGGTTCCTTGGATGAGGGAGTTGGCTCCATGCAGAGCACCCTGTGACGAAAAGTGGATTCAGGGCAGGAGCGAGTGCGTAGCTAGTGTCCCAGGGCACTTGCTAGAAATCCCAAGGGAGCGGACTACGTGTTTACTGGAAGTGGGGTCCGGAGGGCAGAAGCGTTGAATTCCCATTTTGAAAGCTCCATTCATGCTGCCTTGGAGCTACCTGAATAACACCGTTTCTGACGGGCCTCTAGGCGCGGGAGGCAGGGCTCGGGGAAGAGAAGGAATTTTTCTCTCAATTCTCAGATGGCTTCCGGAGCCGTGTTGGGAGCTCATCCTGTCAGGCTGTAGGACTACAGGCAACGTCCACGAGAGGGCCTGCCTCGAGAAAGGCTTTGAGTCGCCCTGCAGGAACGGAGCATACAGCAAGCTCTTGGAGGTCTTAGTCACGGTAGTGCTTTATTTGAACGGTGCTGCCCTTCTCAGGACTCCTAGGCGCTTCGGGTGTGCACCCTTTTCCCTGCGAAATCCCCCTGCCCCTGTGGGCATGCTGTGCCACACCCAGGCCCCTAGGCCCTTGAGAGAGGGGCCTACTGTGTCTGCCGAGGGAAGGACTCCAACCAGCGCTTTTAAAGGGGACGGCTACGATTCCTCGCCACTCCAACAGCATCAGGAACGCCTTTCTAGCCGGTCCACCGTGCCCTGGAAGTTTTCGCCATTGACCTTCTCTCAGCTGCACTGAGGAAATAGTCTGCTTAGAAGGCCTTCTGGCACCTCGGTTGGAAAGTCGCTCTACTCTCGGAGAAAGTCAGCTTGCATTGCAGCGGCAACTAAAGCAGAGTTCTTCAGGCAACACAGCGGTCGTTTGGAAGAGGCAGACGCTTACGTGCCTAAAGGGAGCCTGCCTTGGTTGAGGCCGTTTGCTCCTCTCAGAACACCCTGCGTAAACACGCTGATCCAGGGAAGGGCCCGTTGTGTACCTTGTGTGGTTTGTGCCTCGTTGAAGCCCCAGGGGACGTTTACCGCCTGTCGGGCTTGAAGTGCGGGCCTGAAGGCACAGTTGGAAAGTTCCCTCCGTCGGGCCTTGAAGTACACGGAGAGACACCCTTTCTGATGGGCCTCTCGTCACGGTAGGCATTGCTCTGGGAAGAAAATGAGTGCTCTCTCGTAAAACACCGTGCGTACAGGGCCTGGTTGGGAGCTCATGCCGCTATGCTCTCGACTTACCTGGAGACCGAACATTAGCCCCTGCCTCGAGGAAAGTCGCTTTATTGCCCTGCTGAAGCAGAGGCACGCAGCACCTTCCAAGAGGCCTTCGTCGCGGTTCAGCTTTCTCTTCTTGGTAGTGAGCGCCGTTCAGGACACCCAGGTCCCTCGCGTTTGCACCCGATTCCCTGCAAGACCACTGAATACTGGCTGCCTCCCCTGGCCTGCTCAGCGGCCTCCAAGCCCGGCAGCCCTTCCCAGCCACTCTGTGTAGGCCTAGTGTGGAGCAACGCACTGCACACCTCCTTGGGGAGAGCTAGATTTCCTCGGCACGGCAACAGCTCCAGGGAAACTGTTCTCTCACGTGCCACTTGTCAAGGAACTCTGCCTCATTGCCCTTGTCTGAGCTGCACTTAGGGAAACCATCTGCTTCGCAGGCCTTCCAGGAACCTTTAGCCGAGGGCACCATACCTGCAGGAGAAAATGGGCTTGCGTTCCGCTGCCACTGAAGTACAGTGCTTCCTCTTTCACTGCAGGCCTTTGGTAGAGGCTAAGGCCCGATAGAGCCTACCTAGAGGGTTCCTTGGATGAGGGAGTTGGCTCCATGCAGAGCACCCTGTGACGAAAAGTGGATTCAGGGCAGGAGCGAGTGCGTAGCTAGTGTTCCAGGGCACTTGCTAGAAATCCCAAGGGAGCGGACTACGTGTTTACTGGAAGTGGGGTCCGGAGGGCAGAAGCGTTGAATTCCCATTTTGAAAGCTCCATTCATGCTGCCTTGGAGCTACCTGAATAACACCGTTTCTGACGGGCCTCTAGGCGCGGGAGGCAGGGCTCGGGGAAGAGAAGGAATTTTTTCTCTCAATTTTCAGATGGCTTCCGGAGCCGTGTTGGGAGCTCATCCTGTCAGGCTGTAGGACTACAGGGAACGTCCACGAGAGGGCCTGCCTCGAGAAAGGCTTTGAGTCGCCCTGCAGGAACGGAGCATACAGCAAGCTCTTGGAGGTCTTAGTCACGGTAGTGCTTTATTTGAACGGTGCTGCCCTTGTCAGGACTCCTAGGCGCTTCGGGTGTGCACCTTTTTCCCTGCGAAATCCCCCTGCCCCTGTGGGCATGCTGTGCCACACCCAGCCCCCTAGGCCCTTGAGAGAGGGGCCTACTGTGTCTGCCGAGGGAAGGACTCCAACCAGCGCTTTTAAAGGGGACGGCTACGATTCCTCGCCACTCCAACAGCATCAGGAACGCCTTTCTAGCCGGTCCACCGTGCCCTGGAAGTTTTCGCCATTGACCTTCTCTCAGCTGCACTGAGGAAATAGTCTGCTTAGAACGCCTTCTGACACCTCGGTTGGAAAGTCGCTCTACTCTCGGAGAAAGTCAGCTTGCATTGCAGCGGCAACTAAAGCAGAGTTCTTCAGGCAACACAGCGGTCGTTTGGAAGAGGCAGACGCTTACGTGCCTAAAGGGAGCCTGCCTTGGTTGAGGCCGTTTGCTCCTCTCAGAACACCCTGCGTAAACACGCTGATCCAGGGAAGGGCCCGTTGTGTACCTTGTGTGGTTTGTGCCTCGTTGAAGCCCCAGGGGACGTTTACCGCCTGTCGGGCTTGAAGTGCGGGCCTGAAGGCACAGTTGGAAAGTTCCCTCCGTCGGGCCTTGAAGTACACGGAGAGACACCCTTTCTGATGGGCCTCTCGTCACGGTAGGCATTGCTCTGGGAAGAAAATGAGTGCTCTCTCGTAAAACACCGTGCGTACAGGGCATGGTTGGGAGCTCATGCCGCTATGCTCTCGACTTACCTGGAGACCGAACATTAGCCCCTGCCTCGAGGAAAGTCGCTTTATTGCCCTGCTGAAGCAGAGGCACGCAGCACCTTCCAAGAGGCCTTCGTCGCGGTTCAGCTTTCTCTTCTTGGTAGTGAGCGCCGTTCAGGACACCCAGGTCCCTCGCGTTTGCACCCGATTCCCTGCAAGACCACTGAATACTGGCTGCCTCCCCTGGCCTGCTCAGCGGCCTCCAAGCCCGGCAGCCCTTCCCAGCCACTCTGTGTAGGCCTAGTGTGGAGCAACGCACTGCACACCTCCTTGGGGAGAGCTAGATTTCCTCGGCACGGCAACAGCTCCAGGGAAACTGTTCTCTCACGTGCCACTTGTCAAGGAACTCTGCCTCATTGCCCTTGTCTGAGCTGCACTTAGGGAAACCATCTGCTTCGCAGGCCTTCCAGGAACCTTTAGCCGAGGGCACCATACCTGCAGGAGAAAATGGGCTTGCGTTCCGCTGCCACTGAAGTACAGTGCTTCCTCTTTCACTGCAGGCCTTTGGTAGAGGCTAAGGCCCGATAGAGCCTACCTAGAGGGTTCCTTGGATGAGGGAGTTGGCTCCATGCAGAGCACCCTGTGACGAAAAGTGGATTCAGGGCAGGAGCGAGTGCGTAGCTAGTGTTCCAGGGCACTTGCTAGAAATCCCAAGGGAGCGGACTACGTGTTTACTGGAAGTGGGGTCCGGAGGGCAGAAGCGTTGAATTCCCATTTTGAAAGCTCCATTCATGCTGCCTTGGAGCTACCTGAATAACACCGTTTCTGACGGGCCTCTAGGCGCGGGAGGCAGGGCTCGGGGAAGAGAAGGAATTTTTTCTCTCAATTTTCAGATGGCTTCCGGAGCCGTGTTGGGAGCTCATCCTGTCAGGCTGTAGGACTACAGGGAACGTCCACGAGAGGGCCTGCCTCGAGAAAGGCTTTGAGTCGCCCTGCAGGAACGGAGCATACAGCAAGCTCTTGGAGGTCTTAGTCACGGTAGTGCTTTATTTGAACGGTGCTGCCCTTCTCAGGACTCCTAGGCGCTTCGGGTGTGCACCTTTTTCCCTGCGAAATCCCCCTGCCCCTGTGGGCATGCTGTGCCACACCCAGCCCCCTAGGCCCTTGAGAGAGGGGCCTACTGTGTCTGCCGAGGGAAGGACTCCAACCAGCGCTTTTAAAGGGGACGGCTACGATTCCTCGCCACTCCAACAGCATCAGGAACGCCTTTCTAGCCGGTCCACCGTGCCCTGGAAGTTTTCGCCATTGACCTTCTCTCAGCTGCACTGAGGAAATAGTCTGCTTAGAACGCCTTCTGACACCTCGGTTGGAAAGTCGCTCTACTCTCGGAGAAAGTCAGCTTGCATTGCAGCGGCAACTAAAGCAGAGTTCTTCAGGCAACACAGCGGTCGTTTGGAAGAGGCAGACGCTTACGTGCCTAAAGGGAGCCTGCCTTGGTTGAGGCCGTTTGCTCCTCTCAGAACACCCTGCGTAAACACGCTGATCCAGGGAAGGGCCCGTTGTGTACCTTGTGTGGTTTGTGCCTCGTTGAAGCCCCAGGGGACGTTTACCGCCTGTCGGGCTTGAAGTGCGGGCCTGAAGGCACAGTTGGAAAGTTCCCTCCGTCGGGCCTTGAAGTACACGGAGAGACACCCTTTCTGATGGGCCTCTCGTCACGGTAGGCATTGCTCTGGGAAGAAAATGAGTGCTCTCTCGTAAAACACCGTGCGTCCAGGGCCTGGTTGGGAGCTCATGCCGCTATGCTCTCGACTTACCTGGAGACCGAACATTAGCCCCTGCCTCGAGGAAAGTCGCTTTATTGCCCTGCTGAAGCAGAGGCACGCAGCACCTTCCAAGAGGCCTTCGTCGCGGTTCAGCTTTCTCTTCTTGGTAGTGAGCGCCGTTCAGGACACCCAGGTCCCTCGCGTTTGCACCCGATTCCCTGCAAGACCACTGAATACTGGCTGCCTCCCCTGGCCTGCTCAGCGGCCTCCAAGCCCGGCAGCCCTTCCCAGCCACTCTGTGTAGGCCTAGTGTGGAGCAACGCACTGCACACCTCCTTGGGGAGAGCTAGATTTCCTCGGCACGGCAACAGCTCCAGGGAAACTGTTCTCTCACGTGCCACTTGTCAAGGAACTCTGCCTCATTGCCCTTGTCTGAGCTGCACTTAGGGAAACCATCTGCTTCGCAGGCCTTCCAGGAACCTTTAGCCGAGGGCACCATACCTGCAGGAGAAAATGGGCTTGCGTTCCGCTGCCACTGAAGTACAGTGCTTCCTCTTTCACTGCAGGCCTTTGGTAGAGGCTAAGGCCCGATAGAGCCTACCTAGAGGGTTCCTTGGATGAGGGAGTTGGCTCCATGCAGAGCACCCTGTGACGAAAAGTGGATTCAGGGCAGGAGCGAGTGCGTAGCTAGTGTTCCAGGGCACTTGCTAGAAATCCCAAGGGAGCGGACTACGTGTTTACTGGAAGTGGGGTCCGGAGGGCAGAAGCGTTGAATTCCCATTTTGAAAGCTCCATTCATGCTGCCTTGGAGCTACCTGAATAACACCGTTTCTGACGGGCCTCTAGGCGCGGGAGGCAGGGCTCGGGGAAGAGAAGGAATTTTTTCTCTCAATTTTCAGATGGCTTCCGGAGCCGTGTTGGGAGCTCATCCTGTCAGGCTGTAGGACTACAGGGAACGTCCACGAGAGGGCCTGCCTCGAGAAAGGCTTTGAGTCGCCCTGCAGGAACGGAGCATACAGCAAGCTCTTGGAGGTCTTAGTCACGGTAGTGCTTTATTTGAACGGTGCTGCCCTTCTCAGGACTCCTAGGCGCTTCGGGTGTGCACCTTTTTCCCTGCGAAATCCCCCTGCCCCTGTGGGCATGCTGTGCCACACCCAGCCCCCTAGGCCCTTGAGAGAGGGGCCTACTGTGTCTGCCGAGGGAAGGACTCCAACCAGCGCTTTTAAAGGGGACGGCTACGATTCCTCGCCACTCCAACAGCATCAGGAACGCCTTTCTAGCCGGTCCACCGTGCCCTGGAAGTTTTCGCCATTGACCTTCTCTCAGCTGCACTGAGGAAATAGTCTGCTTAGAACGCCTTCTGACACCTCGGTTGGAAAGTCGCTCTACTCTCGGAGAAAGTCAGCTTGCATTGCAGCGGCAACTAAAGCAGAGTTCTTCAGGCAACACAGCGGTCGTTTGGAAGAGGCAGACGCTTACGTGCCTAAAGGGAGCCTGCCTTGGTTGAGGCCGTTTGCTCCTCTCAGAACACCCTGCGTAAACACGCTGATCCAGGGAAGGGCCCGTTGTGTACCTTGTGTGGTTTGTGCCTCGTTGAAGCCCCAGGGGACGTTTACCGCCTGTCGGGCTTGAAGTGCGGGCCTGAAGGCACAGTTGGAAAGTTCCCTCCGTCGGGCCTTGAAGTACACGGAGAGACACCTTTTCTGATGGGCCTCTCGTCACGGTAGGCATTGCTCTGGGAAGAAAATGAGTGCTCTCTCGTAAAACACCGTGCGTCCAGGGCCTGGTTGGGAGCTCATGCCGCTATGCTCTCGACTTACCTGGAGACCGAACATTAGCCCCTGCCTCGAGGAAAGTCGCTTTATTGCCCTGCTGAAGCAGAGGCACGCAGCACCTTCCAAGAGGCCTTCGTCGCGGTTCAGCTTTCTCTTCTTGGTAGTGAGCGCCGTTCAGGACACCCAGGTCCCTCGCGTTTGCACCCGATTCCCTGCAAGACCACTGAATACTGGCTGCCTCCCCTGGCCTGCTCAGCGGCCTCCAAGCCCGGCAGCCCTTCCCAGCCACTCTGTGTAGGCCTAGTGTGGAGCAACGCACTGCACACCTCCTTGGGGAGAGCTAGATTTCCTCGGCACGGCAACAGCTCCAGGGAAACTGTTCTCTCACGTGCCACTTGTCAAGGAACTCTGCCTCATTGCCCTTGTCTGAGCTGCACTTAGGGAAACCATCTGCTTCGCAGGCCTTCCAGGAACCTTTAGCCGAGGGCACCATACCTGCAGGAGAAAATGGGCTTGCGTTCCGCTGCCACTGAAGTACAGTGCTTCCTCTTTCACTGCAGGCCTTTGGTAGAGGCTAAGGCCCGATAGAGCCTACCTAGAGGGTTCCTTGGATGAGGGAGTTGGCTCCATGCAGAGCACCCTGTGACGAAAAGTGGATTCAGGGCAGGAGCGAGTGCGTAGCTAGTGTTCCAGGGCACTTGCTAGAAATCCCAAGGGAGCGGACTACGTGTTTACTGGAAGTGGGGTCCGGAGGGCAGAAGCGTTGAATTCCCATTTTGAAAGCTCCATTCATGCTGCCTTGGAGCTACCTGAATAACACCGTTTCTGACGGGCCTCTAGGCGCGGGAGGCAGGGCTCGGGGAAGAGAAGGAATTTTTTCTCTCAATTTTCAGATGGCTTCCGGAGCCGTGTTGGGAGCTCATCCTGTCAGGCTGTAGGACTACAGGGAACGTCCACGAGAGGGCCTGCCTCGAGAAAGGCTTTGAGTCGCCCTGCAGGAACGGAGCATACAGCAAGCTCTTGGAGGTCTTAGTCACGGTAGTGCTTTATTTGAACGGTGCTGCCCTTCTCAGGACTCCTAGGCGCTTCGGGTGTGCACCTTTTTCCCTGCGAAATCCCCCTGCCCCTGTGGGCATGCTGTGCCACACCCAGCCCCCTAGGCCCTTGAGAGAGGGGCCTACTGTGTCTGCCGAGGGAAGGACTCCAACCAGCGCTTTTAAAGGGGACGGCTACGATTCCTCGCCACTCCAACAGCATCAGGAACGCCTTTCTAGCCGGTCCACCGTGCCCTGGAAGTTTTCGCCATTGACCTTCTCTCAGCTGCACTGAGGAAATAGTCTGCTTAGAACGCCTTCTGACACCTCGGTTGGAAAGTCGCTCTACTCTCGGAGAAAGTCAGCTTGCATTGCAGCGGCAACTAAAGCAGAGTTCTTCAGGCAACACAGCGGTCGTTTGGAAGAGGCAGACGCTTACGTGCCTAAAGGGAGCCTGCCTTGGTTGAGGCCGTTTGCTCCTCTCAGAACACCCTGCGTAAACACGCTGATCCAGGGAAGGGCCCGTTGTGTACCTTGTGTGGTTTGTGCCTCGTTGAAGCCCCAGGGGACGTTTACCGCCTGTCGGGCTTGAAGTGCGGGCCTGAAGGCACAGTTGGAAAGTTCCCTCCGTCGGGCCTTGAAGTACACGGAGAGACACCCTTTCTGATGGGCCTCTCGTCACGGTAGGCATTGCTCTGGGAAGAAAATGAGTGCTCTCTCGTAAAACACCGTGCGTCCAGGGCCTGGTTGGGAGCTCATGCCGCTATGCTCTCGACTTACCTGGAGACCGAACATTAGCCCCTGCCTCGAGGAAAGTCGCTTTATTGCCCTGCTGAAGCAGAGGCACGCAGCACCTTCCAAGAGGCCTTCGTCGCGGTTCAGCTTTCTCTTCTTGGTAGTGAGCGCCGTTCAGGACACCCAGGTCCCTCGCGTTTGCACCCGATTCCCTGCAAGACCACTGAATACTGGCTGCCTCCCCTGGCCTGCTCAGCGGCCTCCAAGCCCGGCAGCCCTTCCCAGCCACTCTGTGTAGGCCTAGTGTGGAGCAACGCACTGCACACCTCCTTGGGGAGAGCTAGATTTCCTCGGCACGGCAACAGCTCCAGGGAAACTGTTCTCTCACGTGCCACTTGTCAAGGAACTCTGCCTCATTGCCCTTGTCTGAGCTGCACTTAGGGAAACCATCTGCTTCGCAGGCCTTCCAGGAACCTTTAGCCGAGGGCACCATACCTGCAGGAGAAAATGGGCTTGCGTTCCGCTGCCACTGAAGTACAGTGCTTCCTCTTTCACTGCAGGCCTTTGGTAGAGGCTAAGGCCCGATAGAGCCTACCTAGAGGGTTCCTTGGATGAGGGAGTTGGCTCCATGCAGAGCACCCTGTGACGAAAAGTGGATTCAGGGCAGGAGCGAGTGCGTAGCTAGTGTTCCAGGGCACTTGCTAGAAATCCCAAGGGAGCGGACTACGTGTTTACTGGAAGTGGGGTCCGGAGGGCAGAAGCGTTGAATTCCCATTTTGAAAGCTCCATTCATGCTGCCTTGGAGCTACCTGAATAACACCGTTTCTGACGGGCCTCTAGGCGCGGGAGGCAGGGCTCGGGGAAGAGAAGGAATTTTTTCTCTCAATTTTCAGATGGCTTCCGGAGCCGTGTTGGGAGCTCATCCTGTCAGGCTGTAGGACTACAGGGAACGTCCACGAGAGGGCCTGCCTCGAGAAAGGCTTTGAGTCGCCCTGCAGGAACGGAGCATACAGCAAGCTCTTGGAGGTCTTAGTCACGGTAGTGCTTTATTTGAACGGTGCTGCCCTTGTCAGGACTCCTAGGCGCTTCGGGTGTGCACCTTTTTCCCTGCGAAATCCCCCTGCCCCTGTGGGCATGCTGTGCCACACCCAGCCCCCTAGGCCCTTGAGAGAGGGGCCTACTGTGTCTGCCGAGGGAAGGACTCCAACCAGCGCTTTTAAAGGGGACGGCTACGATTCCTCGCCACTCCAACAGCATCAGGAACGCCTTTCTAGCCGGTCCACCGTGCCCTGGAAGTTTTCGCCATTGACCTTCTCTCAGCTGCACTGAGGAAATAGTCTGCTTAGAACGCCTTCTGACACCTCGGTTGGAAAGTCGCTCTACTCTCGGAGAAAGTCAGCTTGCATTGCAGCGGCAACTAAAGCAGAGTTCTTCAGGCAACACAGCGGTCGTTTGGAAGAGGCAGACGCTTACGTGCCTAAAGGGAGCCTGCCTTGGTTGAGGCCGTTTGCTCCTCTCAGAACACCCTGCGTAAACACGCTGATCCAGGGAAGGGCCCGTTGTGTACCTTGTGTGGTTTGTGCCTCGTTGAAGCCCCAGGGGACGTTTACCGCCTGTCGGGCTTGAAGTGCGGGCCTGAAGGCACAGTTGGAAAGTTCCCTCCGTCGGGCCTTGAAGTACACGGAGAGACACCCTTTCTGATGGGCCTCTCGTCACGGTAGGCATTGCTCTGGGAAGAAAATGAGTGCTCTCTCGTAAAACACCGTGCGTCCAGGGCCTGGTTGGGAGCTCATGCCGCTATGCTCTCGACTTACCTGGAGACCGAACATTAGCCCCTGCCTCGAGGAAAGTCGCTTTATTGCCCTGCTGAAGCAGAGGCACGCAGCACCTTCCAAGAGGCCTTCGTCGCGGTTCAGCTTTCTCTTCTTGGTAGTGAGCGCCGTTCAGGACACCCAGGTCCCTCGCGTTTGCACCCGATTCCCTGCAAGACCACTGAATACTGGCTGCCTCCCCTGGCCTGCTCAGCGGCCTCCAAGCCCGGCAGCCCTTCCCAGCCACTCTGTGTAGGCCTAGTGTGGAGCAACGCACTGCACACCTCCTTGGGGAGAGCTAGATTTCCTCGGCACGGCAACAGCTCCAGGGAAACTGTTCTCTCACGTGCCACTTGTCAAGGAACTCTGCCTCATTGCCCTTGTCTGAGCTGCACTTAGGGAAACCATCTGCTTCGCAGGCCTTCCAGGAACCTTTAGCCGAGGGCACCATACCTGCAGGAGAAAATGGGCTTGCGTTCCGCTGCCACTGAAGTACAGTGCTTCCTCTTTCACTGCAGGCCTTTGGTAGAGGCTAAGGCCCGATAGAGCCTACCTAGAGGGTTCCTTGGATGAGGGAGTTGGCTCCATGCAGAGCACCCTGTGACGAAAAGTGGATTCAGGGCAGGAGCGAGTGCGTAGCTAGTGTTCCAGGGCACTTGCTAGAAATCCCAAGGGAGCGGACTACGTGTTTACTGGAAGTGGGGTCCGGAGGGCAGAAGCGTTGAATTCCCATTTTGAAAGCTCCATTCATGCTGCCTTGGAGCTACCTGAATAACACCGTTTCTGACGGGCCTCTAGGCGCGGGAGGCAGGGCTCGGGGAAGAGAAGGAATTTTTTCTCTCAATTTTCAGATGGCTTCCGGAGCCGTGTTGGGAGCTCATCCTGTCAGGCTGTAGGACTACAGGGAACGTCCACGAGAGGGCCTGCCTCGAGAAAGGCTTTGAGTCGCCCTGCAGGAACGGAGCATACAGCAAGCTCTTGGAGGTCTTAGTCACGGTAGTGCTTTATTTGAACGGTGCTGCCCTTGTCAGGACTCCTAGGCGCTTCGGGTGTGCACCTTTTTCCCTGCGAAATCCCCCTGCCCCTGTGGGCATGCTGTGCCACACCCAGCCCCCTAGGCCCTTGAGAGAGGGGCCTACTGTGTCTGCCGAGGGAAGGACTCCAACCAGCGCTTTTAAAGGGGACGGCTACGATTCCTCGCCACTCCAACAGCATCAGGAACGCCTTTCTAGCCGGTCCACCGTGCCCTGGAAGTTTTCGCCATTGACCTTCTCTCAGCTGCACTGAGGAAATAGTCTGCTTAGAACGCCTTCTGACACCTCGGTTGGAAAGTCGCTCTACTCTCGGAGAAAGTCAGCTTGCATTGCAGCGGCAACTAAAGCAGAGTTCTTCAGGCAACACAGCGGTCGTTTGGAAGAGGCAGACGCTTACGTGCCTAAAGGGAGCCTGCCTTGGTTGAGGCCGTTTGCTCCTCTCAGAACACCCTGCGTAAACACGCTGATCCAGGGAAGGGCCCGTTGTGTACCTTGTGTGGTTTGTGCCTCGTTGAAGCCCCAGGGGACGTTTACCGCCTGTCGGGCTTGAAGTGCGGGCCTGAAGGCACAGTTGGAAAGTTCCCTCCGTCGGGCCTTGAAGTACACGGAGAGACACCCTTTCTGATGGGCCTCTCGTCACGGTAGGCATTGCTCTGGGAAGAAAATGAGTGCTCTCTCGTAAAACACCGTGCGTCCAGGGCCTGGTTGGGAGCTCATGCCGCTATGCTCTCGACTTACCTGGAGACCGAACATTAGCCCCTGCCTCGAGGAAAGTCGCTTTATTGCCCTGCTGAAGCAGAGGCACGCAGCACCTTCCAAGAGGCCTTCGTCGCGGTTCAGCTTTCTCTTCTTGGTAGTGAGCGCCGTTCAGGACACCCAGGTCCCTCGCGTTTGCACCCGATTCCCTGCAAGACCACTGAATACTGGCTGCCTCCCCTGGCCTGCTCAGCGGCCTCCAAGCCCGGCAGCCCTTCCCAGCCACTCTGTGTAGGCCTAGTGTGGAGCAACGCACTGCACACCTCCTTGGGGAGAGCTAGATTTCCTCGGCACGGCAACAGCTCCAGGGAAACTGTTCTCTCACGTGCCACTTGTCAAGGAACTCTGCCTCATTGCCCTTGTCTGAGCTGCACTTAGGGAAACCATCTGCTTCGCAGGCCTTCCAGGAACCTTTAGCCGAGGGCACCATACCTGCAGGAGAAAATGGGCTTGCGTTCCGCTGCCACTGAAGTACAGTGCTTCCTCTTTCACTGCAGGCCTTTGGTAGAGGCTAAGGCCCGATAGAGCCTACCTAGAGGGTTCCTTGGATGAGGGAGTTGGCTCCATGCAGAGCACCCTGTGACGAAAAGTGGATTCAGGGCAGGAGCGAGTGCGTAGCTAGTGTTCCAGGGCACTTGCTAGAAATCCCAAGGGAGCGGACTACGTGTTTACTGGAAGTGGGGTCCGGAGGGCAGAAGCGTTGAATTCCCATTTTGAAAGCTCCATTCATGCTGCCTTGGAGCTACCTGAATAACACCGTTTCTGACGGGCCTCTAGGCGCGGGAGGCAGGGCTCGGGGAAGAGAAGGAATTTTTTCTCTCAATTTTCAGATGGCTTCCGGAGCCGTGTTGGGAGCTCATCCTGTCAGGCTGTAGGACTACAGGGAACGTCCACGAGAGGGCCTGCCTCGAGAAAGGCTTTGAGTCGCCCTGCAGGAACGGAGCATACAGCAAGCTCTTGGAGGTCTTAGTCACGGTAGTGCTTTATTTGAACGGTGCTGCCCTTGTCAGGACTCCTAGGCGCTTCGGGTGTGCACCTTTTTCCCTGCGAAATCCCCCTGCCCCTGTGGGCATGCTGTGCCACACCCAGCCCCCTAGGCCCTTGAGAGAGGGGCCTACTGTGTCTGCCGAGGGAAGGACTCCAACCAGCGCTTTTAAAGGGGACGGCTACGATTCCTCGCCACTCCAACAGCATCAGGAACGCCTTTCTAGCCGGTCCACCGTGCCCTGGAAGTTTTCGCCATTGACCTTCTCTCAGCTGCACTGAGGAAATAGTCTGCTTAGAACGCCTTCTGACACCTCGGTTGGAAAGTCGCTCTACTCTCGGAGAAAGTCAGCTTGCATTGCAGCGGCAACTAAAGCAGAGTTCTTCAGGCAACACAGCGGTCGTTTGGAAGAGGCAGACGCTTACGTGCCTAAAGGGAGCCTGCCTTGGTTGAGGCCGTTTGCTCCTCTCAGAACACCCTGCGTAAACACGCTGATCCAGGGAAGGGCCCGTTGTGTACCTTGTGTGGTTTGTGCCTCGTTGAAGCCCCAGGGGACGTTTACCGCCTGTCGGGCTTGAAGTGCGGGCCTGAAGGCACAGTTGGAAAGTTCCCTCCGTCGGGCCTTGAAGTACACGGAGAGACACCCTTTCTGATGGGCCTCTCGTCACGGTAGGCATTGCTCTGGGAAGAAAATGAGTGCTCTCTCGTAAAACACCGTGCGTCCAGGGCCTGGTTGGGAGCTCATGCCGCTAGGCTCTCGACTTACCTGGAGACCGAACATTAGCCCCTGCCTCGAGGAAAGTCGCTTTATTGCCCTGCTGAAGCAGAGGCACGCAGCACCTTCCAAGAGGCCTTCGTCGCGGTTCAGCTTTCTCTTCTTGGTAGTGAGCGCCGTTCAGGACACCGAGGTCCCTCGCGTTTGCACCCGATTCCCTGCAAGACCACTGAATACTGGCTGCCTACCCTGGCCTGCTCAGCGGCCTCCAAGCCCGGCAGCCCTTCCCAGCCACTCTGTGTAGGCCTAGTGTGGAGCAACGCACTGCACACCTCCTTGGGGAGAGCTAGATTTCCTCGGCACGGCAACAGCTCCAGGGAAACTGTTCTCTCACGTGCCACTTGTCAAGGAACTCTGCCTCATTGCCCTTGTCTGAGCTGCACTTAGGGAAACCATCTGCTTCACAGGCCTTCCAGGAACCTTTAGCCGAGGGCACCATACCTGCAGGAGAAAATGGGCTTGCGTTCCGCTGCCACTGAAGTACAGTGCTTCCTCTTTCACTGCAGGCCTTTGGTAGAGGCTAAGGCCCGATAGAGCCTACCTAGAGGGTTCCTTGGATGAGGGAGTTGGCTCCATGCAGAGCACCCTGTGACGAAAAGTGGATTCAGGGCAGGAGCGAGTGCGTAGCTAGTGTTCCAGGGCACTTGCTAGAAATCCCAAGGGAGCGGACTACGTGTTTACTGGAAGTGGGGTCCGGAGGGCAGAAGCGTTGAATTCCCATTTTGAAAGCTCCATTCATGCTGCCTTGGAGCTACCTGAATAACACCGTTTCTGACGGGCCTCTAGGCGCGGGAGGCAGGGCTCGGGGAAGAGAAGGAATTTTTTCTCTCAATTTTCAGATGGCTTCCGGAGCCGTGTTGGGAGCTCATCCTGTCAGGCTGTAGGACTACAGGGAACGTCCACGAGAGGGCCTGCCTCGAGAAAGGCTTTGAGTCGCCCTGCAGGAACGGAGCATACAGCAAGCTCTTGGAGGTCTTAGTCACGGTAGTGCTTTATTTGAACGGTGCTGCCCTTGTCAGGACTCCTAGGCGCTTCGGGTGTGCACCTTTTTCCCTGCGAAATCCCCCTGCCCCTGTGGGCATGCTGTGCCACACCCAGCCCCCTAGGCCCTTGAGAGAGGGGCCTACTGTGTCTGCCGAGGGAAGGACTCCAACCAGCGCTTTTAAAGGGGACGGCTACGATTCCTCGCCACTCCAACAGCATCAGGAACGCCTTTCTAGCCGGTCCACCGTGCCCTGGAAGTTTTCGCCATTGACCTTCTCTCAGCTGCACTGAGGAAATAGTCTGCTTAGAACGCCTTCTGACACCTCGGTTGGAAAGTCGCTCTACTCTCGGAGAAAGTCAGCTTGCATTGCAGCGGCAACTAAAGCAGAGTTCTTCAGGCAACACAGCGGTCGTTTGGAAGAGGCAGACGCTTACGTGCCTAAAGGGAGCCTGCCTTGGTTGAGGCCGTTTGCTCCTCTCAGAACACCCTGCGTAAACACGCTGATCCAGGGAAGGGCCCGTTGTGTACCTTGTGTGGTTTGTGCCTCGTTGAGACCCCAGGGGACGTTTACCGCCTGTCGGGCTCGAAGTGCGGGCCTGAAGGCACAGTTGGAAAGTTCCCTCCGTCGGGCCTTGAAGTACACGGAGAGACACCCTTTCTGATGGGCCTCTCGTCACGGTAGGCATTGCTCTGGGAAGAAAATGAGTGCTCTCTCGTAAAACACCGTGCGTCCAGGGCCTGGTTGGGAGCTCATGCCGCTATGCTCTCGACTTACCTGTAGACCGAACATTAGCCCCTGCCTCGAGGAAAGTCGCTTTATTGCCCAGCTGAAGCGGAGGCACGCAGCACCTTCCAAGAGGCCTTCGTCGCGGTTCAGCTTTCTCTTCTTGGCAGTGCGCGCCGTTCAGGACACCCAGGTCCCTCGCGTTTGCACCCGATTCCCTGCAAGACCACTGAATACTGGCTGCCTCCCCTGGCCTGCTCAGCGGCCTCCAAGCCCGGCAGCCCTTCCCAGCCACTCTGTGTAGACCTAGTGTGGAGCAACGCACTGCACACCTCCTTGGGGAGAGCTAGATTTCCTCGGCACGGCAACAGCTCCAGGGAAACTGTTCTCTCACGTGCCACTTGTCAAGGAACTCTGCCTCATTGCCCTTGTCTGAGCTGCACTTAGGGAAACCATCTGCTTCGCAGGCCTTCCAGGAACCTTTAGCCGAGGGCACAATACCTGCAGGAGAAAGTGGGCTTGCGTTCCGCTGCCACTGAAGTACAGTGCTTCCTCTTTCACTGCAGGCCTTTGGTAGAGGCTAAGGCCCGATAGAGCCTACCTAGAGGGTTCCTTGGATGAGGGAGTTGGCTCCATGCAGAGCACCCTGTGACGAAAAGTGGATTCAGGGCAGGAGCGAGTGCGTAGCTAGTGTCCCAGGGCACTTGCTAGAAATCCCAAGGGAGCGGACTACGTGTTTACTGGAAGTGGGGTCCGGAGGGCAGAAGCGTTGAATTCCCATTTTGAAAGCTCCATTCATGCTGCCTTGGAGCTACCTGAATAACACCGTTTCTGACGGGCCTCTAGGCGCGGGAGGCAGGGCTCGGGGAAGAGAAGGAATTTTTTCTCTCAATTCTCAGATGGCTTCCGGAGCCGTGTTGGGAGCTCATCCTGTCAGGCTGTAGGACTACAGGCAACGTCCACGAGAGGGCCTGCCTCGAGAAAGGCTTTGAGTCGCCCTGCAGGAACGGAGCATACAGCAAGCTCTTGGAGGTCTTAGTCACGGTAGTGCTTTATTTGAACGGTGCTGCCCTTGTCAGGACTCCTAGGCGCTTCGGGTGTGCACCTTTTTCCCTGCGAAATCCCCCTGCCCCTGTGGGCATGCTGTGCCACACCCAGCCCCCTAGGCCCTTGAGAGAGGGGCCTACTGTGTCTGCCGAGGGAAGGACTCCAACCAGCGCTTTTAAAGGGGACGGCTACGATTCCTCGCCACTCCAACAGCATCAGGAACGCCTTTCTAGCCGGTCCACCGTGCCCTGGAAGTTTTCGCCATTGACCTTCTCTCAGCTGCACTGAGGAATTAGTCTGCTTAGAAGGCCTTCTGGCACCTCGGTTGGAAAGTCGCTCTACTCTCGGAGAAAGTCAGCTTGCATTGCAGCGGCAACTAAAGCAGAGTTCTTCAGGCAACACAGCGGTCGTTTGGAAGAGGCAGACGCTTACGTGCCTAAAGGGAGCCTGCCTTGGTTGAGGCCGTTTGCTCCTCTCAGAACACCCTGCGTAAACACGCTGATCCAGGGAAGGGCCCGTTGTGTACCTTGTGTGGTTTGTGCCTCGTTGAAGCCCCAGGGGACGTTTACCGCCTGTCGGGCTTGAAGTGCGGGCCTGAAGGCACAGTTGGAAAGTTCCCTCCGTCGGGCCTTGAAGTACACGGAGAGACACCCTTTCTGATGGGCCTCTCGTCACGGTAGGCATTGCTCTGGGAAGAAAATGAGTGCTCTCTCGTAAAACACCGTGCGTCCAGGGCCTGGTTGGGAGCTCATGCCGCTAGGCTCTCGACTTACCTGGAGACCGAACATTAGCCCCTGCCTCGAGGAAAGTCGCTTTATTGCCCTGCTGAAGCGGAGGCACGCAGCACCTTCCAAGAGGCCTTCGTCGCGGTTCAGCTTTCTCTTCTTGGTAGTGCGCGCCGTTCAGGACACCCAGGTCCCTCGCGTTTGCACCCGATTCCCTGCAAGACCACTGAATACTGGCTGCCTCCCCTGGCCTGCTCAGCGGCCTCCAAGCCCGGCAGCCCTTCCCAGCCACTCTGTGTAGGCCTAGTGTGGAGCAACGCACTGCACACCTCCTTGGGGAGAGCTAGATTTCCTCGGCACGGCAACAGCTCCAGGGAAACTGTTCTCTCACGTGCCACTTGTCAAGGAACTCTGCCTCATTGCCCTTGTCTGAGCTGCACTTAGGGAAACCATCTGCTTCGCAGGCCTTCCAGGAACCTTTAGCCGAGGGCACCATCCCTGCAGGAGAAAGTGGGCTTGCGTTCCGCTGCCACTGAAGTACAGTGCTTCCTCTTTCACTGCAGGCCTTTGGTAGAGGCTAAGGCCCGATAGAGCCTACCTAGAGGGTTCCTTGGATGAGGGAGTTGGCTCCATGCAGAGCACCCTGTGACGAAAAGTGGATTCAGGGCAGGAGCGAGTGCGTAGCTAGTGTTCCAGGGCACTTGCTAGAAATCCCAAGGGAGCGGACTACGTGTTTACTGGAAGTGGGGTCCGGAGGGCAGAAGCGTTGAATTCCCATTTTGAAAGCTCCATTCATGCTGCCTTGGAGCTACCTGAATAACACCGTTTCTGACGGGCCTCTAGGCGCGGGAGGCAGGGCTCGGGGAAGAGAAGGAATTTTTTCTCTCAATTCTCAGATGGCTTCCGGAGCCGTGTTGGGAGCTCATCCTGTCAGGCTGTAGGACTACAGGGAACGTCCACGAGAGGGCCTGCCTCGAGGAAGGCTTTGAGTCGCCCTGCAGGAACGGAGCATACAGCAAGCTCTTGGAGGTCTTAGTCACGGTAGTGCTTTATTTGAACGGTGCTGCCCTTGTCAGGACTCCTAGGCGCTTCGGGTGTGCACCTTTTTCCCTGCGAAATCCCCCTGCCCCTGTGGGCATGCTGTGCCACACCCAGCCCCCTAGGCCCTTGAGAGAGGGGCCTACTGTGTCTGCCGAGGGAAGGACTCCAACCAGCGCTTTTAAAGGGGACGGCTACGATTCCTCGCCACTCCAACAGCATCAGGAACGCCTTTCTAGCCGGTCCACCGTGCCCTGGAAGTTTTCGCCATTGACCTTCTCTCAGCTGCACTGAGGAAATAGTCTGCTTAGAACGCCTTCTGACACCTCGGTTGGAAAGTCGCTCTACTCTCGGAGAAAGTCAGCTTGCATTGCAGCGGCAACTAAAGCAGAGTTCTTCAGGCAACACAGCGGTCGTTTGGAAGAGGCAGACGCTTACGTGCCTAAAGGGAGCCTGCCTTGGTTGAGGCCGTTTGCTCCTCTCAGAACACCCTGCGTAAACACGCTGATCCAGGGAAGGGCCCGTTGTGTACCTTGTGTGGTTTGTGCCTCGTTGAAGCCCCAGGGGACGTTTACCGCCTGTCGGGCTTGAAGTGCGGGCCTGAAGGCACAGTTGGAAAGTTCCCTCCGTCGGGCCTTGAAGTACACGGAGAGACACCCTTTCTGATGGGCCTCTCGTCACGGTAGGCATTGCTCTGGGAAGAAAATGAGTGCTCTCTCGTAAAACACCGTGCGTACAGGGCCTGGTTGGGAGCTCATGCCGCTATGCTCTCGACTTACCTGGAGACCGAACATTAGCCCCTGCCTCGAGGAAAGTCGCTTTATTGCCCTGCTGAAGCAGAGGCACGCAGCACCTTCCAAGAGGCCTTCGTCGCGGTTCAGCTTTCTCTTCTTGGTAGTGAGCGCCGTTCAGGACACCCAGGTCCCTCGCGTTTGCACCCGATTCCCTGCAAGACCACTGAATACTGGCTGCCTCCCCTGGCCTGCTCAGCGGCCTCCAAGCCCGGCAGCCCTTCCCAGCCACTCTGTGTAGGCCTAGTGTGGAGCAACGCACTGCACACCTCCTTGGGGAGAGCTAGATTTCCTCGGCACGGCAACAGCTCCAGGGAAACTGTTCTCTCACGTGCCACTTGTCAAGGAACTCTGCCTCATTGCCCTTGTCTGAGCTGCACTTAGGGAAACCATCTGCTTCGCAGGCCTTCCAGGAACCTTTAGCCGAGGGCACCATACCTGCAGGAGAAAATGGGCTTGCGTTCCGCTGCCACTGAAGTACAGTGCTTCCTCTTTCACTGCAGGCCTTTGGTAGAGGCTAAGGCCCGATAGAGCCTACCTAGAGGGTTCCTTGGATGAGGGAGTTGGCTCCATGCAGAGCACCCTGTGACGAAAAGTGGATTCAGGGCAGGAGCGAGTGCGTAGCTAGTGTCCCAGGGCACTTGCTAGAAATCCCAAGGGAGCGGACTACGTGTTTACTGGAAGTGGGGTCCGGAGGGCAGAAGCGTTGAATTCCCATTTTGAAAGCTCCATTCATGCTGCCTTGGAGCTACCTGAATAACACCGTTTCTGACGGGCCTCTAGGCGCGGGAGGCAGGGCTCGGGGAAGAGAAGGAATTTTTTCTCTCAATTCTCAGATGGCTTCCGGAGCCGTGTTGGGAGCTCATCCTGTCAGGCTGTAGGACTACAGGGAACGTCCACGAGAGGGCCTGCCTCGAGGAAGGCTTTGAGTCGCCCTGCAGGAACGGAGCATACAGCAAGCTCTTGGAGGTCTTAGTCACGGTAGTGCTTTATTTGAACGGTGCTGCCCTTGTCAGGACTCCTAGGCGCTTCGGGTGTGCACCTTTTTCCCTGCGAAATCCCCCTGCCCCTGTGGGCATGCTGTGCCACACCCAGGCCCCTAGGCCCTTGAGAGAGGGGCCTACTGTGTCTGCCGAGGGAAGGACTCCAACCAGCGCTTTTAAAGGGGACGGCTACGATTCCTCGCCACTCCAACAGCATCAGGAACGCCTTTCTAGCCGGTCCACCGTGCCCTGGAAGTTTTCGCCATTGACCTTCTCTCAGCTGCACTGAGGAAATAGTCTGCTTAGAACGCCTTCTGACACCTCGGTTGGAAAGTCGCTCTACTCTCGGAGAAAGTCAGCTTGCATTGCAGCGGCAACTAAAGCAGAGTTCTTCAGGCAACACAGCGGTCGTTTGGAAGAGGCAGACGCTTACGTGCCTAAAGGGAGCCTGCCTTGGTTGAGGCCGTTTGCTCCTCTCAGAACACCCTGCGTAAACACGCTGATCCAGGGAAGGGCCCGTTGTGTACCTTGTGTGGTTTGTGCCTCGTTGAAGCCCCAGGGGACGTTTACCGCCTGTCGGGCTTGAAGTGCGGGCCTGAAGGCACAGTTGGAAAGTTCCCTCCGTCGGGCCTTGAAGTACACGGAGAGACACCCTTTCTGATGGGCCTCTCGTCACGGTAGGCATTGCTCTGGGAAGAAAATGAGTGCTCTCTCGTAAAACACCGTGCGTCCAGGGCCTGGTTGGGAGCTCATGCCGCTATGCTCTCGACTTACCTGGAGACCGAACATTAGCCCCTGCCTCGAGGAAAGTCGCTTTATTGCCCTGCTGAAGCAGAGGCACGCAGCACCTTCCAAGAGGCCTTCGTCGCGGTTCAGCTTTCTCTTCTTGGTAGTGAGCGCCGTTCAGGACACCCAGGTCCCTCGCGTTTGCACCCGATTCCCTGCAAGACCACTGAATACTGGCTGCCTCCCCTGGCCTGCTCAGCGGCCTCCAAGCCCGGCAGCCCTTCCCAGCCACTCTGTGTAGGCCTAGTGTGGAGCAACGCACTGCACACCTCCTTGGGGAGAGCTAGATTTCCTCGGCACGGCAACAGCTCCAGGGAAACTGTTCTCTCACGTGCCACTTGTCAAGGAACTCTGCCTCATTGCCCTTGTCTGAGCTGCACTTAGGGAAACCATCTGCTTCGCAGGCCTTCCAGGAACCTTTAGCCGAGGGCACCATACCTGCAGGAGAAAATGGGCTTGCGTTCCGCTGCCACTGAAGTACAGTGCTTCCTCTTTCACTGCAGGCCTTTGGTAGAGGCTAAGGCCCGATAGAGCCTACCTAGAGGGTTCCTTGGATGAGGGAGTTGGCTCCATGCAGAGCACCCTGTGACGAAAAGTGGATTCAGGGCAGGAGCGAGTGCGTAGCTAGTGTTCCAGGGCACTTGCTAGAAATCCCAAGGGAGCGGACTACGTGTTTACTGGAAGTGGGGTCCGGAGGGCAGAAGCGTTGAATTCCCATTTTGAAAGCTCCATTCATGCTGCCTTGGAGCTACCTGAATAACACCGTTTCTGACGGGCCTCTAGGCGCGGGAGGCAGGGCTCGGGGAAGAGAAGGAATTTTTTCTCTCAATTTTCAGATGGCTTCCGGAGCCGTGTTGGGAGCTCATCCTGTCAGGCTGTAGGACTACAGGGAACGTCCACGAGAGGGCCTGCCTCGAGAAAGGCTTTGAGTCGCCCTGCAGGAACGGAGCATACAGCAAGCTCTTGGAGGTCTTAGTCACGGTAGTGCTTTATTTGAACGGTGCTGCCCTTGTCAGGACTCCTAGGCGCTTCGGGTGTGCACCTTTTTCCCTGCGAAATCCCCCTGCCCCTGTGGGCATGCTGTGCCACACCCAGCCCCCTAGGCCCTTGAGAGAGGGGCCTACTGTGTCTGCCGAGGGAAGGACTCCAACCAGCGCTTTTAAAGGGGACGGCTACGATTCCTCGCCACTCCAACAGCATCAGGAACGCCTTTCTAGCCGGTCCACCGTGCC
The DNA here is from genome assembly GCF_949752795.1 of Hyperoodon ampullatus. Lineage (NCBI taxonomy): Eukaryota > Metazoa > Chordata > Mammalia > Artiodactyla > Ziphiidae > Hyperoodon > Hyperoodon ampullatus. The sequence goes on from NW_027640932.1 coordinate 114,058, forward strand.
CTGGAAGTTTTCGCCATTGACCTTCTCTCAGCTGCACTGAGGAAATAGTCTGCTTAGAACGCCTTCTGACACCTCGGTTGGAAAGTCGCTCTACTCTCGGAGAAAGTCAGCTTGCATTGCAGCGGCAACTAAAGCAGAGTTCTTCAGGCAACACAGCGGTCGTTTGGAAGAGGCAGACGCTTACGTGCCTAAAGGGAGCCTGCCTTGGTTGAGGCCGTTTGCTCCTCTCAGAACACCCTGCGTAAACACGCTGATCCAGGGAAGGGCCCGTTGTGTACCTTGTGTGGTTTGTGCCTCGTTGAAGCCCCAGGGGACGTTTACCGCCTGTCGGGCTTGAAGTGCGGGCCTGAAGGCACAGTTGGAAAGTTCCCTCCGTCGGGCCTTGAAGTACACGGAGAGACACCCTTTCTGATGGGCCTCTCGTCACGGTAGGCATTGCTCTGGGAAGAAAATGAGTGCTCTCTCGTAAAACACCGTGCGTCCAGGGCCTGGTTGGGAGCTCATGCCGCTATGCTCTCGACTTACCTGGAGACCGAACATTAGCCCCTGCCTCGAGGAAAGTCGCTTTATTGCCCTGCTGAAGCAGAGGCACGCAGCACCTTCCAAGAGGCCTTCGTCGCGGTTCAGCTTTCTCTTCTTGGTAGTGAGCGCCGTTCAGGACACCCAGGTCCCTCGCGTTTGCACCCGATTCCCTGCAAGACCACTGAATACTGGCTGCCTCCCCTGGCCTGCTCAGCGGCCTCCAAGCCCGGCAGCCCTTCCCAGCCACTCTGTGTAGGCCTAGTGTGGAGCAACGCACTGCACACCTCCTTGGGGAGAGCTAGATTTCCTCGGCACGGCAACAGCTCCAGGGAAACTGTTCTCTCACGTGCCACTTGTCAAGGAACTCTGCCTCATTGCCCTTGTCTGAGCTGCACTTAGGGAAACCATCTGCTTCGCAGGCCTTCCAGGAACCTTTAGCCGAGGGCACCATACCTGCAGGAGAAAATGGGCTTGCGTTCCGCTGCCACTGAAGTACAGTGCTTCCTCTTTCACTGCAGGCCTTTGGTAGAGGCTAAGGCCCGATAGAGCCTACCTAGAGGGTTCCTTGGATGAGGGAGTTGGCTCCATGCAGAGCACCCTGTGACGAAAAGTGGATTCAGGGCAGGAGCGAGTGCGTAGCTAGTGTTCCAGGGCACTTGCTAGAAATCCCAAGGGAGCGGACTACGTGTTTACTGGAAGTGGGGTCCGGAGGGCAGAAGCGTTGAATTCCCATTTTGAAAGCTCCATTCATGCTGCCTTGGAGCTACCTGAATAACACCGTTTCTGACGGGCCTCTAGGCGCGGGAGGCAGGGCTCGGGGAAGAGAAGGAATTTTTTCTCTCAATTTTCAGATGGCTTCCGGAGCCGTGTTGGGAGCTCATCCTGTCAGGCTGTAGGACTACAGGGAACGTCCACGAGAGGGCCTGCCTCGAGAAAGGCTTTGAGTCGCCCTGCAGGAACGGAGCATACAGCAAGCTCTTGGAGGTCTTAGTCACGGTAGTGCTTTATTTGAACGGTGCTGCCCTTGTCAGGACTCCTAGGCGCTTCGGGTGTGCACCTTTTTCCCTGCGAAATCCCCCTGCCCCTGTGGGCATGCTGTGCCACACCCAGCCCCCTAGGCCCTTGAGAGAGGGGCCTACTGTGTCTGCCGAGGGAAGGACTCCAACCAGCGCTTTTAAAGGGGACGGCTACGATTCCTCGCCACTCCAACAGCATCAGGAACGCCTTTCTAGCCGGTCCACCGTGCCCTGGAAGTTTTCGCCATTGACCTTCTCTCAGCTGCACTGAGGAAATAGTCTGCTTAGAACGCCTTCTGACACCTCGGTTGGAAAGTCGCTCTACTCTCGGAGAAAGTCAGCTTGCATTGCAGCGGCAACTAAAGCAGAGTTCTTCAGGCAACACAGCGGTCGTTTGGAAGAGGCAGACGCTTACGTGCCTAAAGGGAGCCTGCCTTGGTTGAGGCCGTTTGCTCCTCTCAGAACACCCTGCGTAAACACGCTGATCCAGGGAAGGGCCCGTTGTGTACCTTGTGTGGTTTGTGCCTCGTTGAAGCCCCAGGGGACGTTTACCGCCTGTCGGGCTTGAAGTGCGGGCCTGAAGGCACAGTTGGAAAGTTCCCTCCGTCGGGCCTTGAAGTACACGGAGAGACACCCTTTCTGATGGGCCTCTCGTCACGGTAGGCATTGCTCTGGGAAGAAAATGAGTGCTCTCTCGTAAAACACCGTGCGTCCAGGGCCTGGTTGGGAGCTCATGCCGCTATGCTCTCGACTTACCTGGAGACCGAACATTAGCCCCTGCCTCGAGGAAAGTCGCTTTATTGCCCTGCTGAAGCAGAGGCACGCAGCACCTTCCAAGAGGCCTTCGTCGCGGTTCAGCTTTCTCTTCTTGGTAGTGAGCGCCGTTCAGGACACCCAGGTCCCTCGCGTTTGCACCCGATTCCCTGCAAGACCACTGAATACTGGCTGCCTCCCCTGGCCTGCTCAGCGGCCTCCAAGCCCGGCAGCCCTTCCCAGCCACTCTGTGTAGGCCTAGTGTGGAGCAACGCACTGCACACCTCCTTGGGGAGAGCTAGATTTCCTCGGCACGGCAACAGCTCCAGGGAAACTGTTCTCTCACGTGCCACTTGTCAAGGAACTCTGCCTCATTGCCCTTGTCTGAGCTGCACTTAGGGAAACCATCTGCTTCGCAGGCCTTCCAGGAACCTTTAGCCGAGGGCACCATACCTGCAGGAGAAAATGGGCTTGCGTTCCGCTGCCACTGAAGTACAGTGCTTCCTCTTTCACTGCAGGCCTTTGGTAGAGGCTAAGGCCCGATAGAGCCTACCTAGAGGGTTCCTTGGATGAGGGAGTTGGCTCCATGCAGAGCACCCTGTGACGAAAAGTGGATTCAGGGCAGGAGCGAGTGCGTAGCTAGTGTTCCAGGGCACTTGCTAGAAATCCCAAGGGAGCGGACTACGTGTTTACTGGAAGTGGGGTCCGGAGGGCAGAAGCGTTGAATTCCCATTTTGAAAGCTCCATTCATGCTGCCTTGGAGCTACCTGAATAACACCGTTTCTGACGGGCCTCTAGGCGCGGGAGGCAGGGCTCGGGGAAGAGAAGGAATTTTTTCTCTCAATTTTCAGATGGCTTCCGGAGCCGTGTTGGGAGCTCATCCTGTCAGGCTGTAGGACTACAGGGAACGTCCACGAGAGGGCCTGCCTCGAGAAAGGCTTTGAGTCGCCCTGCAGGAACGGAGCATACAGCAAGCTCTTGGAGGTCTTAGTCACGGTAGTGCTTTATTTGAACGGTGCTGCCCTTGTCAGGACTCCTAGGCGCTTCGGGTGTGCACCTTTTTCCCTGCGAAATCCCCCTGCCCCTGTGGGCATGCTGTGCCACACCCAGCCCCCTAGGCCCTTGAGAGAGGGGCCTACTGTGTCTGCCGAGGGAAGGACTCCAACCAGCGCTTTTAAAGGGGACGGCTACGATTCCTCGCCACTCCAACAGCATCAGGAACGCCTTTCTAGCCGGTCCACCGTGCCCTGGAAGTTTTCGCCATTGACCTTCTCTCAGCTGCACTGAGGAAATAGTCTGCTTAGAACGCCTTCTGACACCTCGGTTGGAAAGTCGCTCTACTCTCGGAGAAAGTCAGCTTGCATTGCAGCGGCAACTAAAGCAGAGTTCTTCAGGCAACACAGCGGTCGTTTGGAAGAGGCAGACGCTTACGTGCCTAAAGGGAGCCTGCCTTGGTTGAGGCCGTTTGCTCCTCTCAGAACACCCTGCGTAAACACGCTGATCCAGGGAAGGGCCCGTTGTGTACCTTGTGTGGTTTGTGCCTCGTTGAAGCCCCAGGGGACGTTTACCGCCTGTCGGGCTTGAAGTGCGGGCCTGAAGGCACAGTTGGAAAGTTCCCTCCGTCGGGCCTTGAAGTACACGGAGAGACACCCTTTCTGATGGGCCTCTCGTCACGGTAGGCATTGCTCTGGGAAGAAAATGAGTGCTCTCTCGTAAAACACCGTGCGTCCAGGGCCTGGTTGGGAGCTCATGCCGCTATGCTCTCGACTTACCTGGAGACCGAACATTAGCCCCTGCCTCGAGGAAAGTCGCTTTATTGCCCTGCTGAAGCAGAGGCACGCAGCACCTTCCAAGAGGCCTTCGTCGCGGTTCAGCTTTCTCTTCTTGGTAGTGAGCGCCGTTCAGGACACCCAGGTCCCTCGCGTTTGCACCCGATTCCCTGCAAGACCACTGAATACTGGCTGCCTCCCCTGGCCTGCTCAGCGGCCTCCAAGCCCGGCAGCCCTTCCCAGCCACTCTGTGTAGGCCTAGTGTGGAGCAACGCACTGCACACCTCCTTGGGGAGAGCTAGATTTCCTCGGCACGGCAACAGCTCCAGGGAAACTGTTCTCTCACGTGCCACTTGTCAAGGAACTCTGCCTCATTGCCCTTGTCTGAGCTGCACTTAGGGAAACCATCTGCTTCGCAGGCCTTCCAGGAACCTTTAGCCGAGGGCACCATACCTGCAGGAGAAAATGGGCTTGCGTTCCGCTGCCACTGAAGTACAGTGCTTCCTCTTTCACTGCAGGCCTTTGGTAGAGGCTAAGGCCCGATAGAGCCTACCTAGAGGGTTCCTTGGATGAGGGAGTTGGCTCCATGCAGAGCACCCTGTGACGAAAAGTGGATTCAGGGCAGGAGCGAGTGCGTAGCTAGTGTTCCAGGGCACTTGCTAGAAATCCCAAGGGAGCGGACTACGTGTTTACTGGAAGTGGGGTCCGGAGGGCAGAAGCGTTGAATTCCCATTTTGAAAGCTCCATTCATGCTGCCTTGGAGCTACCTGAATAACACCGTTTCTGACGGGCCTCTAGGCGCGGGAGGCAGGGCTCGGGGAAGAGAAGGAATTTTTTCTCTCAATTTTCAGATGGCTTCCGGAGCCGTGTTGGGAGCTCATCCTGTCAGGCTGTAGGACTACAGGGAACGTCCACGAGAGGGCCTGCCTCGAGAAAGGCTTTGAGTCGCCCTGCAGGAACGGAGCATACAGCAAGCTCTTGGAGGTCTTAGTCACGGTAGTGCTTTATTTGAACGGTGCTGCCCTTGTCAGGACTCCTAGGCGCTTCGGGTGTGCACCTTTTTCCCTGCGAAATCCCCCTGCCCCTGTGGGCATGCTGTGCCACACCCAGCCCCCTAGGCCCTTGAGAGAGGGGCCTACTGTGTCTGCCGAGGGAAGGACTCCAACCAGCGCTTTTAAAGGGGACGGCTACGATTCCTCGCCACTCCAACAGCATCAGGAACGCCTTTCTAGCCGGTCCACCGTGCCCTGGAAGTTTTCGCCATTGACCTTCTCTCAGCTGCACTGAGGAAATAGTCTGCTTAGAACGCCTTCTGACACCTCGGTTGGAAAGTCGCTCTACTCTCGGAGAAAGTCAGCTTGCATTGCAGCGGCAACTAAAGCAGAGTTCTTCAGGCAACACAGCGGTCGTTTGGAAGAGGCAGACGCTTACGTGCCTAAAGGGAGCCTGCCTTGGTTGAGGCCGTTTGCTCCTCTCAGAACACCCTGCGTAAACACGCTGATCCAGGGAAGGGCCCGTTGTGTACCTTGTGTGGTTTGTGCCTCGTTGAAGCCCCAGGGGACGTTTACCGCCTGTCGGGCTTGAAGTGCGGGCCTGAAGGCACAGTTGGAAAGTTCCCTCCGTCGGGCCTTGAAGTACACGGAGAGACACCCTTTCTGATGGGCCTCTCGTCACGGTAGGCATTGCTCTGGGAAGAAAATGAGTGCTCTCTCGTAAAACACCGTGCGTCCAGGGCCTGGTTGGGAGCTCATGCCGCTAGGCTCTCGACTTACCTGGAGACCGAACATTAGCCCCTGCCTCGAGGAAAGTCGCTTTATTGCCCTGCTGAAGCAGAGGCACGCAGCACCTTCCAAGAGGCCTTCGTCGCGGTTCAGCTTTCTCTTCTTGGTAGTGAGCGCCGTTCAGGACACCGAGGTCCCTCGCGTTTGCACCCGATTCCCTGCAAGACCACTGAATACTGGCTGCCTACCCTGGCCTGCTCAGCGGCCTCCAAGCCCGGCAGCCCTTCCCAGCCACTCTGTGTAGGCCTAGTGTGGAGCAACGCACTGCACACCTCCTTGGGGAGAGCTAGATTTCCTCGGCACGGCAACAGCTCCAGGGAAACTGTTCTCTCACGTGCCACTTGTCAAGGAACTCTGCCTCATTGCCCTTGTCTGAGCTGCACTTAGGGAAACCATCTGCTTCACAGGCCTTCCAGGAACCTTTAGCCGAGGGCACCATACCTGCAGGAGAAAATGGGCTTGCGTTCCGCTGCCACTGAAGTACAGTGCTTCCTCTTTCACTGCAGGCCTTTGGTAGAGGCTAAGGCCCGATAGAGCCTACCTAGAGGGTTCCTTGGATGAGGGAGTTGGCTCCATGCAGAGCACCCTGTGACGAAAAGTGGATTCAGGGCAGGAGCGAGTGCGTAGCTAGTGTTCCAGGGCACTTGCTAGAAATCCCAAGGGAGCGGACTACGTGTTTACTGGAAGTGGGGTCCGGAGGGCAGAAGCGTTGAATTCCCATTTTGAAAGCTCCATTCATGCTGCCTTGGAGCTACCTGAATAACACCGTTTCTGACGGGCCTCTAGGCGCGGGAGGCAGGGCTCGGGGAAGAGAAGGAATTTTTTCTCTCAATTTTCAGATGGCTTCCGGAGCCGTGTTGGGAGCTCATCCTGTCAGGCTGTAGGACTACAGGGAACGTCCACGAGAGGGCCTGCCTCGAGAAAGGCTTTGAGTCGCCCTGCAGGAACGGAGCATACAGCAAGCTCTTGGAGGTCTTAGTCACGGTAGTGCTTTATTTGAACGGTGCTGCCCTTGTCAGGACTCCTAGGCGCTTCGGGTGTGCACCTTTTTCCCTGCGAAATCCCCCTGCCCCTGTGGGCATGCTGTGCCACACCCAGCCCCCTAGGCCCTTGAGAGAGGGGCCTACTGTGTCTGCCGAGGGAAGGACTCCAACCAGCGCTTTTAAAGGGGACGGCTACGATTCCTCGCCACTCCAACAGCATCAGGAACGCCTTTCTAGCCGGTCCACCGTGCCCTGGAAGTTTTCGCCATTGACCTTCTCTCAGCTGCACTGAGGAAATAGTCTGCTTAGAACGCCTTCTGACACCTCGGTTGGAAAGTCGCTCTACTCTCGGAGAAAGTCAGCTTGCATTGCAGCGGCAACTAAAGCAGAGTTCTTCAGGCAACACAGCGGTCGTTTGGAAGAGGCAGACGCTTACGTGCCTAAAGGGAGCCTGCCTTGGTTGAGGCCGTTTGCTCCTCTCAGAACACCCTGCGTAAACACGCTGATCCAGGGAAGGGCCCGTTGTGTACCTTGTGTGGTTTGTGCCTCGTTGAGACCCCAGGGGACGTTTACCGCCTGTCGGGCTCGAAGTGCGGGCCTGAAGGCACAGTTGGAAAGTTCCCTCCGTCGGGCCTTGAAGTACACGGAGAGACACCCTTTCTGATGGGCCTCTCGTCACGGTAGGCATTGCTCTGGGAAGAAAATGAGTGCTCTCTCGTAAAACACCGTGCGTCCAGGGCCTGGTTGGGAGCTCATGCCGCTATGCTCTCGACTTACCTGTAGACCGAACATTAGCCCCTGCCTCGAGGAAAGTCGCTTTATTGCCCAGCTGAAGCGGAGGCACGCAGCACCTTCCAAGAGGCCTTCGTCGCGGTTCAGCTTTCTCTTCTTGGCAGTGCGCGCCGTTCAGGACACCCAGGTCCCTCGCGTTTGCACCCGATTCCCTGCAAGACCACTGAATACTGGCTGCCTCCCCTGGCCTGCTCAGCGGCCTCCAAGCCCGGCAGCCCTTCCCAGCCACTCTGTGTAGACCTAGTGTGGAGCAACGCACTGCACACCTCCTTGGGGAGAGCTAGATTTCCTCGGCACGGCAACAGCTCCAGGGAAACTGTTCTCTCACGTGCCACTTGTCAAGGAACTCTGCCTCATTGCCCTTGTCTGAGCTGCACTTAGGGAAACCATCTGCTTCGCAGGCCTTCCAGGAACCTTTAGCCGAGGGCACAATACCTGCAGGAGAAAGTGGGCTTGCGTTCCGCTGCCACTGAAGTACAGTGCTTCCTCTTTCACTGCAGGCCTTTGGTAGAGGCTAAGGCCCGATAGAGCCTACCTAGAGGGTTCCTTGGATGAGGGAGTTGGCTCCATGCAGAGCACCCTGTGACGAAAAGTGGATTCAGGGCAGGAGCGAGTGCGTAGCTAGTGTCCCAGGGCACTTGCTAGAAATCCCAAGGGAGCGGACTACGTGTTTACTGGAAGTGGGGTCCGGAGGGCAGAAGCGTTGAATTCCCATTTTGAAAGCTCCATTCATGCTGCCTTGGAGCTACCTGAATAACACCGTTTCTGACGGGCCTCTAGGCGCGGGAGGCAGGGCTCGGGGAAGAGAAGGAATTTTTTCTCTCAATTCTCAGATGGCTTCCGGAGCCGTGTTGGGAGCTCATCCTGTCAGGCTGTAGGACTACAGGCAACGTCCACGAGAGGGCCTGCCTCGAGAAAGGCTTTGAGTCGCCCTGCAGGAACGGAGCATACAGCAAGCTCTTGGAGGTCTTAGTCACGGTAGTGCTTTATTTGAACGGTGCTGCCCTTGTCAGGACTCCTAGGCGCTTCGGGTGTGCACCTTTTTCCCTGCGAAATCCCCCTGCCCCTGTGGGCATGCTGTGCCACACCCAGCCCCCTAGGCCCTTGAGAGAGGGGCCTACTGTGTCTGCCGAGGGAAGGACTCCAACCAGCGCTTTTAAAGGGGACGGCTACGATTCCTCGCCACTCCAACAGCATCAGGAACGCCTTTCTAGCCGGTCCACCGTGCCCTGGAAGTTTTCGCCATTGACCTTCTCTCAGCTGCACTGAGGAATTAGTCTGCTTAGAAGGCCTTCTGGCACCTCGGTTGGAAAGTCGCTCTACTCTCGGAGAAAGTCAGCTTGCATTGCAGCGGCAACTAAAGCAGAGTTCTTCAGGCAACACAGCGGTCGTTTGGAAGAGGCAGACGCTTACGTGCCTAAAGGGAGCCTGCCTTGGTTGAGGCCGTTTGCTCCTCTCAGAACACCCTGCGTAAACACGCTGATCCAGGGAAGGGCCCGTTGTGTACCTTGTGTGGTTTGTGCCTCGTTGAAGCCCCAGGGGACGTTTACCGCCTGTCGGGCTTGAAGTGCGGGCCTGAAGGCACAGTTGGAAAGTTCCCTCCGTCGGGCCTTGAAGTACACGGAGAGACACCCTTTCTGATGGGCCTCTCGTCACGGTAGGCATTGCTCTGGGAAGAAAATGAGTGCTCTCTCGTAAAACACCGTGCGTCCAGGGCCTGGTTGGGAGCTCATGCCGCTAGGCTCTCGACTTACCTGGAGACCGAACATTAGCCCCTGCCTCGAGGAAAGTCGCTTTATTGCCCAGCTGAAGCGGAGGCACGCAGCACCTTCCAAGAGGCCTTCGTCGCGGTTCAGCTTTCTCTTCTTGGTAGTGCGCGCCGTTCAGGACACCCAGGTCCCTCGCGTTTGCACCCGATTCCCTGCAAGACCACTGAATACTGGCTGCCTCCCCTGGCCTGCTCAGCGGCCTCCAAGCCCGGCAGCCCTTCCCAGCCACTCTGTGTAGGCCTAGTGTGGAGCAACGCACTGCACACCTCCTTGGGGAGAGCTAGATTTCCTCGGCACGGCAACAGCTCCAGGGAAACTGTTCTCTCACGTGCCACTTGTCAAGGAACTCTGCCTCATTGCCCTTGTCTGAGCTGCACTTAGGGAAACCATCTGCTTCGCAGGCCTTCCAGGAACCTTTAGCCGAGGGCACCATCCCTGCAGGAGAAAGTGGGCTTGCGTTCCGCTGCCACTGAAGTACAGTGCTTCCTCTTTCACTGCAGGCCTTTGGTAGAGGCTAAGGCCCGATAGAGCCTACCTAGAGGGTTCCTTGGATGAGGGAGTTGGCTCCATGCAGAGCACCCTGTGACGAAAAGTGGATTCAGGGCAGGAGCGAGTGCGTAGCTAGTGTTCCAGGGCACTTGCTAGAAATCCCAAGGGAGCGGACTACGTGTTTACTGGAAGTGGGGTCCGGAGGGCAGAAGCGTTGAATTCCCATTTTGAAAGCTCCATTCATGCTGCCTTGGAGCTACCTGAATAACACCGTTTCTGACGGGCCTCTAGGCGCGGGAGGCAGGGCTCGGGGAAGAGAAGGAATTTTTTCTCTCAATTCTCAGATGGCTTCCGGAGCCGTGTTGGGAGCTCATCCTGTCAGGCTGTAGGACTACAGGGAACGTCCACGAGAGGGCCTGCCTCGAGGAAGGCTTTGAGTCGCCCTGCAGGAACGGAGCATACAGCAAGCTCTTGGAGGTCTTAGTCACGGTAGTGCTTTATTTGAACGGTGCTGCCCTTGTCAGGACTCCTAGGCGCTTCGGGTGTGCACCTTTTTCCCTGCGAAATCCCCCTGCCCCTGTGGGCATGCTGTGCCACACCCAGCCCCCTAGGCCCTTGAGAGAGGGGCCTACTGTGTCTGCCGAGGGAAGGACTCCAACCAGCGCTTTTAAAGGGGACGGCTACGATTCCTCGCCACTCCAACAGCATCAGGAACGCCTTTCTAGCCGGTCCACCGTGCCCTGGAAGTTTTCGCCATTGACCTTCTCTCAGCTGCACTGAGGAAATAGTCTGCTTAGAACGCCTTCTGACACCTCGGTTGGAAAGTCGCTCTACTCTCGGAGAAAGTCAGCTTGCATTGCAGCGGCAACTAAAGCAGAGTTCTTCAGGCAACACAGCGGTCGTTTGGAAGAGGCAGACGCTTACGTGCCTAAAGGGAGCCTGCCTTGGTTGAGGCCGTTTGCTCCTCTCAGAACACCCTGCGTAAACACGCTGATCCAGGGAAGGGCCCGTTGTGTACCTTGTGTGGTTTGTGCCTCGTTGAAGCCCCAGGGGACGTTTACCGCCTGTCGGGCTTGAAGTGCGGGCCTGAAGGCACAGTTGGAAAGTTCCCTCCGTCGGGCCTTGAAGTACACGGAGAGACACCCTTTCTGATGGGCCTCTCGTCACGGTAGGCATTGCTCTGGGAAGAAAATGAGTGCTCTCTCGTAAAACACCGTGCGTACAGGGCCTGGTTGGGAGCTCATGCCGCTATGCTCTCGACTTACCTGGAGACCGAACATTAGCCCCTGCCTCGAGGAAAGTCGCTTTATTGCCCTGCTGAAGCAGAGGCACGCAGCACCTTCCAAGAGGCCTTCGTCGCGGTTCAGCTTTCTCTTCTTGGTAGTGAGCGCCGTTCAGGACACCCAGGTCCCTCGCGTTTGCACCCGATTCCCTGCAAGACCACTGAATACTGGCTGCCTCCCCTGGCCTGCTCAGCGGCCTCCAAGCCCGGCAGCCCTTCCCAGCCACTCTGTGTAGGCCTAGTGTGGAGCAACGCACTGCACACCTCCTTGGGGAGAGCTAGATTTCCTCGGCACGGCAACAGCTCCAGGGAAACTGTTCTCTCACGTGCCACTTGTCAAGGAACTCTGCCTCATTGCCCTTGTCTGAGCTGCACTTAGGGAAACCATCTGCTTCGCAGGCCTTCCAGGAACCTTTAGCCGAGGGCACCATACCTGCAGGAGAAAATGGGCTTGCGTTCCGCTGCCACTGAAGTACAGTGCTTCCTCTTTCACTGCAGGCCTTTGGTAGAGGCTAAGGCCCGATAGAGCCTACCTAGAGGGTTCCTTGGATGAGGGAGTTGGCTCCATGCAGAGCACCCTGTGACGAAAAGTGGATTCAGGGCAGGAGCGAGTGCATAGCTAGTGTTCCAGGGCACTTGCTAGAAATCCCAAGGGAGCGGACTACGTGTTTACTGGAAGTGGGGTCCGGAGGGCAGAAGCGTTGAATTCCCATTTTGAAAGCTCCATTCATGCTGCCTTGGAGCTACCTGAATAACACCGTTTCTGACGGGCCTCTAGGCGCGGGAGGCAGGGCTCGGGGAAGAGAAGGAATTTTTTCTCTCAATTTTCAGATGGCTTCCGGAGCCGTGTTGGGAGCTCATCCTGTCAGGCTGTAGGACTACAGGGAACGTCCACGAGAGGGCCTGCCTCGAGAAAGGCTTTGAGTCGCCCTGCAGGAACGGAGCATACAGCAAGCTCTTGGAGGTCTTAGTCACGGTAGTGCTTTATTTGAACGGTGCTGCCCTTGTCAGGACTCCTAGGCGCTTCGGGTGTGCACCTTTTTCCCTGCGAAATCCCCCTGCCCCTGTGGGCATGCTGTGCCACACCCAGCCCCCTAGGCCCTTGAGAGAGGGGCCTACTGTGTCTGCCGAGGGAAGGACTCCAACCAGCGCTTTTAAAGGGGACGGCTACGATTCCTCGCCACTCCAACAGCATCAGGAACGCCTTTCTAGCCGGTCCACCGTGCCCTGGAAGTTTTCGCCATTGACCTTCTCTCAGCTGCACTGAGGAAATAGTCTGCTTAGAACGCCTTCTGACACCTCGGTTGGAAAGTCGCTCTACTCTCGGAGAAAGTCAGCTTGCATTGCAGCGGCAACTAAAGCAGAGTTCTTCAGGCAACACAGCGGTCGTTTGGAAGAGGCAGACGCTTACGTGCCTAAAGGGAGCCTGCCTTGGTTGAGGCCGTTTGCTCCTCTCAGAACACCCTGCGTAAACACGCTGATCCAGGGAAGGGCCCGTTGTGTACCTTGTGTGGTTTGTGCCTCGTTGAAGCCCCAGGGGACGTTTACCGCCTGTCGGGCTTGAAGTGCGGGCCTGAAGGCACAGTTGGAAAGTTCCCTCCGTCGGGCCTTGAAGTACACGGAGAGACACCCTTTCTGATGGGCCTCTCGTCACGGTAGGCATTGCTCTGGGAAGAAAATGAGTGCTCTCTCGTAAAACACCGTGCGTCCAGGGCCTGGTTGGGAGCTCATGCCGCTATGCTCTCGACTTACCTGGAGACCGAACATTAGCCCCTGCCTCGAGGAAAGTCGCTTTATTGCCCTGCTGAAGCAGAGGCACGCAGCACCTTCCAAGAGGCCTTCGTCGCGGTTCAGCTTTCTCTTCTTGGTAGTGAGCGCCGTTCAGGACACCCAGGTCCCTCGCGTTTGCACCCGATTCCCTGCAAGACCACTGAATACTGGCTGCCTCCCCTGGCCTGCTCAGCGGCCTCCAAGCCCGGCAGCCCTTCCCAGCCACTCTGTGTAGGCCTAGTGTGGAGCAACGCACTGCACACCTCCTTGGGGAGAGCTAGATTTCCTCGGCACGGCAACAGCTCCAGGGAAACTGTTCTCTCACGTGCCACTTGTCAAGGAACTCTGCCTCATTGCCCTTGTCTGAGCTGCACTTAGGGAAACCATCTGCTTCGCAGGCCTTCCAGGAACCTTTAGCCGAGGGCACCATACCTGCAGGAGAAAATGGGCTTGCGTTCCGCTGCCACTGAAGTACAGTGCTTCCTCTTTCACTGCAGGCCTTTGGTAGAGGCTAAGGCCCGATAGAGCCTACCTAGAGGGTTCCTTGGATGAGGGAGTTGGCTCCATGCAGAGCACCCTGTGACAAAAAGTGGATTCAGGGCAGGAGCGAGTGCGTAGCTAGTGTTCCAGGGCACTTGCTAGAAATCCCAAGGGAGCGGACTACGTGTTTACTGGAAGTGGGGTCCGGAGGGCAGAAGCGTTGAATTCCCATTTTGAAAGCTCCATTCATGCTGCCTTGGAGCTACCTGAATAACACCGTTTCTGACGGGCCTCTAGGCGCGGGAGGCAGGGCTCGGGGAAGAGAAGGAATTTTTTCTCTCAATTTTCAGATGGCTTCCGGAGCCGTGTTGGGAGCTCATCCTGTCAGGCTGTAGGACTACAGGGAACGTCCACGAGAGGGCCTGCCTCGAGAAAGGCTTTGAGTCGCCCTGCAGGAACGGAGCATACAGCAAGCTCTTGGAGGTCTTAGTCACGGTAGTGCTTTATTTGAACGGTGCTGCCCTTGTCAGGACTCCTAGGCGCTTCGGGTGTGCACCTTTTTCCCTGCGAAATCCCCCTGCCCCTGTGGGCATGCTGTGCCACACCCAGCCCCCTAGGCCCTTGAGAGAGGGGCCTACTGTGTCTGCCGAGGGAAGGACTCCAACCAGCGCTTTTAAAGGGGACGGCTACGATTCCTCGCCACTCCAACAGCATCAGGAACGCCTTTCTAGCCGGTCCACCGTGCCCTGGAAGTTTTCGCCATTGACCTTCTCTCAGCTGCACTGAGGAAATAGTCTGCTTAGAACGCCTTCTGACACCTCGGTTGGAAAGTCGCTCTACTCTCGGAGAAAGTCAGCTTGCATTGCAGCGGCAACTAAAGCAGAGTTCTTCAGGCAACACAGCGGTCGTTTGGAAGAGGCAGACGCTTACGTGCCTAAAGGGAGCCTGCCTTGGTTGAGGCCGTTTGCTCCTCTCAGAACACCCTGCGTAAACACGCTGATCCAGGGAAGGGCCCGTTGTGTACCTTGTGTGGTTTGTGCCTCGTTGAAGCCCCAGGGGACGTTTACCGCCTGTCGGGCTTGAAGTGCGGGCCTGAAGGCACAGTTGGAAAGTTCCCTCCGTCGGGCCTTGAAGTACACGGAGAGACACCCTTTCTGATGGGCCTCTCGTCACGGTAGGCATTGCTCTGGGAAGAAAATGAGTGCTCTCTCGTAAAACACCGTGCGTACAGGGCCTGGTTGGGAGCTCATGCCGCTATGCTCTCGACTTACCTGGAGACCGAACATTAGCCCCTGCCTCGAGGAAAGTCGCTTTATTGCCCTGCTGAAGCAGAGGCACGCAGCACCTTCCAAGAGGCCTTCGTCGCGGTTCAGCTTTCTCTTCTTGGTAGTGAGCGCCGTTCAGGACACCCAGGTCCCTCGCGTTTGCACCCGATTCCCTGCAAGACCACTGAATACTGGCTGCCTCCCCTGGCCTGCTCAGCGGCCTCCAAGCCCGGCAGCCCTTCCCAGCCACTCTGTGTAGGCCTAGTGTGGAGCAACGCACTGCACACCTCCTTGGGGAGAGCTAGATTTCCTCGGCACGGCAACAGCTCCAGGGAAACTGTTCTCTCACGTGCCACTTGTCAAGGAACTCTGCCTCATTGCCCTTGTCTGAGCTGCACTTAGGGAAACCATCTGCTTCGCAGGCCTTCCAGGAACCTTTAGCCGAGGGCACCATACCTGCAGGAGAAAATGGGCTTGCGTTCCGCTGCCACTGAAGTACAGTGCTTCCTCTTTCACTGCAGGCCTTTGGTAGAGGCTAAGGCCCGATAGAGCCTACCTAGAGGGTTCCTTGGATGAGGGAGTTGGCTCCATGCAGAGCACCCTGTGACGAAAAGTGGATTCAGGGCAGGAGCGAGTGCGTAGCTAGTGTTCCAGGGCACTTGCTAGAAATCCCAAGGGAGCGGACTACGTGTTTACTGGAAGTGGGGTCCGGAGGGCAGAAGCGTTGAATTCCCATTTTGAAAGCTCCATTCATGCTGCCTTGGAGCTACCTGAATAACACCGTTTCTGACGGGCCTCTAGGCGCGGGAGGCAGGGCTCGGGGAAGAGAAGGAATTTTTTCTCTCAATTTTCAGATGGCTTCCGGAGCCGTGTTGGGAGCTCATCCTGTCAGGCTGTAGGACTACAGGGAACGTCCACGAGAGGGCCTGCCTCGAGAAAGGCTTTGAGTCGCCCTGCAGGAACGGAGCATACAGCAAGCTCTTGGAGGTCTTAGTCACGGTAGTGCTTTATTTGAACGGTGCTGCCCTTGTCAGGACTCCTAGGCGCTTCGGGTGTGCACCTTTTTCCCTGCGAAATCCCCCTGCCCCTGTGGGCATGCTGTGCCACACCCAGCCCCCTAGGCCCTTGAGAGAGGGGCCTACTGTGTCTGCCGAGGGAAGGACTCCAACCAGCGCTTTTAAAGGGGACGGCTACGATTCCTCGCCACTCCAACAGCATCAGGAACGCCTTTCTAGCCGGTCCACCGTGCCCTGGAAGTTTTCGCCATTGACCTTCTCTCAGCTGCACTGAGGAAATAGTCTGCTTAGAACGCCTTCTGACACCTGGGTTGGAAAGTCGCTCTACTCTCGGAGAAAGTCAGCTTGCATTGCAGCGGCAACTAAAGCAGAGTTCTTCAGGCAACACAGCGGTCGTTTGGAAGAGGCAGACGCTTACGTGCCTAAAGGGAGCCTGCCTTGGTTGAGGCCGTTTGCTCCTCTCAGAACACCCTGCGTAAACACGCTGATCCAGGGAAGGGCCCGTTGTGTACCTTGTGTGGTTTGTGCCTCGTTGAAGCCCCAGGGGACGTTTACCGCCTGTCGGGCTTGAAGTGCGGGCCTGAAGGCACAGTTGGAAAGTTCCCTCCGTCGGGCCTTGAAGTACACGGAGAGACACCCTTTCTGATGGGCCTCTCGTCACGGTAGGCATTGCTCTGGGAAGAAAATGAGTGCTCTCTCGTAAAACACCGTGCGTCCAGGGCCTGGTTGGGAGCTCATGCCGCTATGCTCTCGACTTACCTGGAGACCGAACATTAGCCCCTGCCTCGAGGAAAGTCGCTTTATTGCCCTGCTGAAGCAGAGGCACGCAGCACCTTCCAAGAGGCCTTCGTCGCGGTTCAGCTTTCTCTTCTTGGTAGTGAGCGCCGTTCAGGACACCCAGGTCCCTCGCGTTTGCACCCGATTCCCTGCAAGACCACTGAATACTGGCTGCCTCCCCTGGCCTGCTCAGCGGCCTCCAAGCCCGGCAGCCCTTCCCAGCCACTCTGTGTAGGCCTAGTGTGGAGCAACGCACTGCACACCTCCTTGGGGAGAGCTAGATTTCCTCGGCACGGCAACAGCTCCAGGGAAACTGTTCTCTCACGTGCCACTTGTCAAGGAACTCTGCCTCATTGCCCTTGTCTGAGCTGCACTTAGGGAAACCATCTGCTTCGCAGGCCTTCCAGGAACCTTTAGCCGAGGGCACCATACCTGCAGGAGAAAATGGGCTTGCGTTCCGCTGCCACTGAAGTACAGTGCTTCCTCTTTCACTGCAGGCCTTTGGTAGAGGCTAAGGCCCGATAGAGCCTACCTAGAGGGTTCCTTGGATGAGGGAGTTGGCTCCATGCAGAGCACCCTGTGACGAAAAGTGGATTCAGGGCAGGAGCGAGTGCGTAGCTAGTGTTCCAGGGCACTTGCTAGAAATCCCAAGGGAGCGGACTACGTGTTTACTGGAAGTGGGGTCCGGAGGGCAGAAGCGTTGAATTCCCATTTTGAAAGCTCCATTCATGCTGCCTTGGAGCTACCTGAATAACACCGTTTCTGACGGGCCTCTAGGCGCGGGAGGCAGGGCTCGGGGAAGAGAAGGAATTTTTTCTCTCAATTTTCAGATGGCTTCCGGAGCCGTGTTGGGAGCTCATCCTGTCAGGCTGTAGGACTACAGGGAACGTCCACGAGAGGGCCTGCCTCGAGAAAGGCTTTGAGTCGCCCTGCAGGAACGGAGCATACAGCAAGCTCTTGGAGGTCTTAGTCACGGTAGTGCTTTATTTGAACGGTGCTGCCCTTGTCAGGACTCCTAGGCGCTTCGGGTGTGCACCTTTTTCCCTGCGAAATCCCCCTGCCCCTGTGGGCATGCTGTGCCACACCCAGCCCCCTAGGCCCTTGAGAGAGGGGCCTACTGTGTCTGCCGAGGGAAGGACTCCAACCAGCGCTTTTAAAGGGGACGGCTACGATTCCTCGCCACTCCAACAGCATCAGGAACGCCTTTCTAGCCGGTCCACCGTGCCCTGGAAGTTTTCGCCATTGACCTTCTCTCAGCTGCACTGAGGAAATAGTCTGCTTAGAACGCCTTCTGACACCTCGGTTGGAAAGTCGCTCTACTCTCGGAGAAAGTCAGCTTGCATTGCAGCGGCAACTAAAGCAGAGTTCTTCAGGCAACACAGCGGTCGTTTGGAAGAGGCAGACGCTTACGTGCCTAAAGGGAGCCTGCCTTGGTTGAGGCCGTTTGCTCCTCTCAGAACACCCTGCGTAAACACGCTGATCCAGGGAAGGGCCCGTTGTGTACCTTGTGTGGTTTGTGCCTCGTTGAAGCCCCAGGGGACGTTTACCGCCTGTCGGGCTTGAAGTGCGGGCCTGAAGGCACAGTTGGAAAGTTCCCTCCGTCGGGCCTTGAAGTACACGGAGAGACACCCTTTCTGATGGGCCTCTCGTCACGGTAGGCATTGCTCTGGGAAGAAAATGAGTGCTCTCTCGTAAAACACCGTGCGTCCAGGGCCTGGTTGGGAGCTCATGCCGCTATGCTCTCGACTTACCTGGAGACCGAACATTAGCCCCTGCCTCGAGGAAAGTCGCTTTATTGCCCTGCTGAAGCAGAGGCACGCAGCACCTTCCAAGAGGCCTTCGTCGCGGTTCAGCTTTCTCTTCTTGGTAGTGAGCGCCGTTCAGGACACCCAGGTCCCTCGCGTTTGCACCCGATTCCCTGCAAGACCACTGAATACTGGCTGCCTCCCCTGGCCTGCTCAGCGGCCTCCAAGCCCGGCAGCCCTTCCCAGCCACTCTGTGTAGGCCTAGTGTGGAGCAACGCACTGCACACCTCCTTGGGGAGAGCTAGATTTCCTCGGCACGGCAACAGCTCCAGGGAAACTGTTCTCTCACGTGCCACTTGTCAAGGAACTCTGCCTCATTGCCCTTGTCTGAGCTGCACTTAGGGAAACCATCTGCTTCACAGGCCTTCCAGGAACCTTTAGCCGAGGGCACCATACCTGCAGGAGAAAATGGGCTTGCGTTCCGCTGCCACTGAAGTACAGTGCTTCCTCTTTCACTGCAGGCCTTTGGTAGAGGCTAAGGCCCGATAGAGCCTACCTAGAGGGTTCCTTGGATGAGGGAGTTGGCTCCATGCAGAGCACCCTGTGACGAAAAGTGGATTCAGGGCAGGAGCGAGTGCGTAGCTAGTGTTCCAGGGCACTTGCTAGAAATCCCAAGGGAGCGGACTACGTGTTTACTGGAAGTGGGGTCCGGAGGGCAGAAGCGTTGAATTCCCATTTTGAAAGCTCCATTCATGCTGCCTTGGAGCTACCTGAATAACTCCGTTTCTGACGGGCCTCTAGGCGCGGGAGGCAGGGCTCGGGGAAGAGAAGGAATTTTTTCTCTCAATTTTCAGATGGCTTCCGGAGCCGTGTTGGGAGCTCATCCTGTCAGGCTGTAGGACTACAGGGAACGTCCACGAGAGGGCCTGCCTCGAGAAAGGCTTTGAGTCGCCCTGCAGGAACGGAGCATACAGCAAGCTCTTGGAGGTCTTAGTCACGGTAGTGCTTTATTTGAACGGTGCTGCCCTTGTCAGGACTCCTAGGCGCTTCGGGTGTGCACCTTTTTCCCTGCGAAATCCCCCTGCCCCTGTGGGCATGCTGTGCCACACCCAGCCCCCTAGGCCCTTGAGAGAGGGGCCTACTGTGTCTGCCGAGGGAAGGACTCCAACCAGCGCTTTTAAAGGGGACGGCTACGATTCCTCGCCACTCCAACAGCATCAGGAACGCCTTTCTAGCCGGTCCACCGTGCCCTGGAAGTTTTCGCCATTGACCTTCTCTCAGCTGCACTGAGGAAATAGTCTGCTTAGAACGCCTTCTGACACCTCGGTTGGAAAGTCGCTCTACTCTCGGAGAAAGTCAGCTTGCATTGCAGCGGCAACTAAAGCAGAGTTCTTCAGGCAACACAGCGGTCGTTTGGAAGAGGCAGACGCTTACGTGCCTAAAGGGAGCCTGCCTTGGTTGAGGCCGTTTGCTCCTCTCAGAACACCCTGCGTAAACACGCTGATCCAGGGAAGGGCCCGTTGTGTACCTTGTGTGGTTTGTGCCTCGTTGAGACCCCAGGGGACGTTTACCGCCTGTCGGGCTCGAAGTGCGGGCCTGAAGGCACAGTTGGAAAGTTCCCTCCGTCGGGCCTTGAAGTACACGGAGAGACACCCTTTCTGATGGGCCTCTCGTCACGGTAGGCATTGCTCTGGGAAGAAAATGAGTGCTCTCTCGTAAAACACCGTGCGTCCAGGGCCTGGTTGGGAGCTCATGCCGCTATGCTCTCGACTTACCTGTAGACCGAACATTAGCCCCTGCCTCGAGGAAAGTCGCTTTATTGCCCAGCTGAAGCGGAGGCACGCAGCACCTTCCAAGAGGCCTTCGTCGCGGTTCAGCTTTCTCTTCTTGGCAGTGCGCGCCGTTC
The DNA here is from genome assembly GCF_949752795.1 of Hyperoodon ampullatus. Lineage (NCBI taxonomy): Eukaryota > Metazoa > Chordata > Mammalia > Artiodactyla > Ziphiidae > Hyperoodon > Hyperoodon ampullatus. The sequence goes on from NW_027640932.1 coordinate 134,173, forward strand.
AGGACACCCAGGTCCCTCGCGTTTGCACCCGATTCCCTGCAAGACCACTGAATACTGGCTGCCTCCCCTGGCCTGCTCAGCGGCCTCCAAGCCCGGCAGCCCTTCCCAGCCACTCTGTGTAGACCTAGTGTGGAGCAACGCACTGCACACCTCCTTGGGGAGAGCTAGATTTCCTCGGCACGGCAACAGCTCCAGGGAAACTGTTCTCTCACGTGCCACTTGTCAAGGAACTCTGCCTCATTGCCCTTGTCTGAGCTGCACTTAGGGAAACCATCTGCTTCGCAGGCCTTCCAGGAACCTTTAGCCGAGGGCACAATACCTGCAGGAGAAAGTGGGCTTGCGTTCCGCTGCCACTGAAGTACAGTGCTTCCTCTTTCACTGCAGGCCTTTGGTAGAGGCTAAGGCCCGATAGAGCCTACCTAGAGGGTTCCTTGGATGAGGGAGTTGGCTCCATGCAGAGCACCCTGTGACGAAAAGTGGATTCAGGGCAGGAGCGAGTGCGTAGCTAGTGTCCCAGGGCACTTGCTAGAAATCCCAAGGGAGCGGACTACGTGTTTACTGGAAGTGGGGTCCGGAGGGCAGAAGCGTTGAATTCCCATTTTGAAAGCTCCATTCATGCTGCCTTGGAGCTACCTGAATAACACCGTTTCTGACGGGCCTCTAGGCGCGGGAGGCAGGGCTCGGGGAAGAGAAGGAATTTTTTCTCTCAATTCTCAGATGGCTTCCGGAGCCGTGTTGGGAGCTCATCCTGTCAGGCTGTAGGACTACAGGCAACGTCCACGAGAGGGCCTGCCTCGAGAAAGGCTTTGAGTCGCCCTGCAGGAACGGAGCATACAGCAAGCTCTTGGAGGTCTTAGTCACGGTAGTGCTTTATTTGAACGGTGCTGCCCTTGTCAGGACTCCTAGGCGCTTCGGGTGTGCACCTTTTTCCCTGCGAAATCCCCCTGCCCCTGTGGGCATGCTGTGCCACACCCAGCCCCCTAGGCCCTTGAGAGAGGGGCCTACTGTGTCTGCCGAGGGAAGGACTCCAACCAGCGCTTTTAAAGGGGACGGCTACGATTCCTCGCCACTCCAACAGCATCAGGAACGCCTTTCTAGCCGGTCCACCGTGCCCTGGAAGTTTTCGCCATTGACCTTCTCTCAGCTGCACTGAGGAAATAGTCTGCTTAGAACGCCTTCTGACACCTCGGTTGGAAAGTCGCTCTACTCTCGGAGAAAGTCAGCTTGCATTGCAGCGGCAACTAAAGCAGAGTTCTTCAGGCAACACAGCGGTCGTTTGGAAGAGGCAGACGCTTACGTGCCTAAAGGGAGCCTGCCTTGGTTGAGGCCGTTTGCTCCTCTCAGAACACCCTGCGTAAACACGCTGATCCAGGGAAGGGCCCGTTGTGTACCTTGTGTGGTTTGTGCCTCGTTGAGACCCCAGGGGACGTTTACCGCCTGTCGGGCTCGAAGTGCGGGCCTGAAGGCACAGTTGGAAAGTTCCCTCCGTCGGGCCTTGAAGTACACGGAGAGACACCCTTTCTGATGGGCCTCTCGTCACGGTAGGCATTGCTCTGGGAAGAAAATGAGTGCTCTCTCGTAAAACACCGTGCGTCCAGGGCCTGGTTGGGAGCTCATGCCGCTATGCTCTCGACTTACCTGTAGACCGAACATTAGCCCCTGCCTCGAGGAAAGTCGCTTTATTGCCCAGCTGAAGCGGAGGCACGCAGCACCTTCCAAGAGGCCTTCGTCGCGGTTCAGCTTTCTCTTCTTGGCAGTGCGCGCCGTTCAGGACACCCAGGTCCCTCGCGTTTGCACCCGATTCCCTGCAAGACCACTGAATACTGGCTGCCTCCCCTGGCCTGCTCAGCGGCCTCCAAGCCCGGCAGCCCTTCCCAGCCACTCTGTGTAGACCTAGTGTGGAGCAACGCACTGCACACCTCCTTGGGGAGAGCTAGATTTCCTCGGCACGGCAACAGCTCCAGGGAAACTGTTCTCTCACGTGCCACTTGTCAAGGAACTCTGCCTCATTGCCCTTGTCTGAGCTGCACTTAGGGAAACCATCTGCTTCGCAGGCCTTCCAGGAACCTTTAGCCGAGGGCACAATACCTGCAGGAGAAAGTGGGCTTGCGTTCCGCTGCCACTGAAGTACAGTGCTTCCTCTTTCACTGCAGGCCTTTGGTAGAGGCTAAGGCCCGATAGAGCCTACCTAGAGGGTTCCTTGGATGAGGGAGTTGGCTCCATGCAGAGCACCCTGTGACGAAAAGTGGATTCAGGGCAGGAGCGAGTGCGTAGCTAGTGTCCCAGGGCACTTGCTAGAAATCCCAAGGGAGCGGACTACGTGTTTACTGGAAGTGGGGTCCGGAGGGCAGAAGCGTTGAATTCCCATTTTGAAAGCTCCATTCATGCTGCCTTGGAGCTACCTGAATAACACCGTTTCTGACGGGCCTCTAGGCGCGGGAGGCAGGGCTCGGGGAAGAGAAGGAATTTTTTCTCTCAATTCTCAGATGGCTTCCGGAGCCGTGTTGGGAGCTCATCCTGTCAGGCTGTAGGACTACAGGCAACGTCCACGAGAGGGCCTGCCTCGAGAAAGGCTTTGAGTCGCCCTGCAGGAACGGAGCATACAGCAAGCTCTTGGAGGTCTTAGTCACGGTAGTGCTTTATTTGAACGGTGCTGCCCTTGTCAGGACTCCTAGGCGCTTCGGGTGTGCACCTTTTTCCCTGCGAAATCCCCCTGCCCCTGTGGGCATGCTGTGCCACACCCAGCCCCCTAGGCCCTTGAGAGAGGGGCCTACTGTGTCTGCCGAGGGAAGGACTCCAACCAGCGCTTTTAAAGGGGACGGCTACGATTCCTCGCCACTCCAACAGCATCAGGAACGCCTTTCTAGCCGGTCCACCGTGCCCTGGAAGTTTTCGCCATTGACCTTCTCTCAGCTGCACTGAGGAATTAGTCTGCTTAGAAGGCCTTCTGGCACCTCGGTTGGAAAGTCGCTCTACTCTCGGAGAAAGTCAGCTTGCATTGCAGCGGCAACTAAAGCAGAGTTCTTCAGGCAACACAGCGGTCGTTTGGAAGAGGCAGACGCTTACGTGCCTAAAGGGAGCCTGCCTTGGTTGAGGCCGTTTGCTCCTCTCAGAACACCCTGCGTAAACACGCTGATCCAGGGAAGGGCCCGTTGTGTACCTTGTGTGGTTTGTGCCTCGTTGAAGCCCCAGGGGACGTTTACCGCCTGTCGGGCTTGAAGTGCGGGCCTGAAGGCACAGTTGGAAAGTTCCCTCCGTCGGGCCTTGAAGTACACGGAGAGACACCCTTTCTGATGGGCCTCTCGTCACGGTAGGCATTGCTCTGGGAAGAAAATGAGTGCTCTCTCGTAAAACACCGTGCGTCCAGGGCCTGGTTGGGAGCTCATGCCGCTAGGCTCTCGACTTACCTGGAGACCGAACATTAGCCCCTGCCTCGAGGAAAGTCGCTTTATTGCCCTGCTGAAGCGGAGGCACGCAGCACCTTCCAAGAGGCCTTCGTCGCGGTTCAGCTTTCTCTTCTTGGTAGTGCGCGCCGTTCAGGACACCCAGGTCCCTCGCGTTTGCACCCGATTCCCTGCAAGACCACTGAATACTGGCTGCCTCCCCTGGCCTGCTCAGCGGCCTCCAAGCCCGGCAGCCCTTCCCAGCCACTCTGTGTAGGCCTAGTGTGGAGCAACGCACTGCACACCTCCTTGGGGAGAGCTAGATTTCCTCGGCACGGCAACAGCTCCAGGGAAACTGTTCTCTCACGTGCCACTTGTCAAGGAACTCTGCCTCATTGCCCTTGTCTGAGCTGCACTTAGGGAAACCATCTGCTTCGCAGGCCTTCCAGGAACCTTTAGCCGAGGGCACCATCCCTGCAGGAGAAAGTGGGCTTGCGTTCCGCTGCCACTGAAGTACAGTGCTTCCTCTTTCACTGCAGGCCTTTGGTAGAGGCTAAGGCCCGATAGAGCCTACCTAGAGGGTTCCTTGGATGAGGGAGTTGGCTCCATGCAGAGCACCCTGTGACGAAAAGTGGATTCAGGGCAGGAGCGAGTGCGTAGCTAGTGTCCCAGGGCACTTGCTAGAAATCCCAAGGGAGCGGACTACGTGTTTACTGGAAGTGGGGTCCGGAGGGCAGAAGCGTTGAATTCCCATTTTGAAAGCTCCATTCATGCTGCCTTGGAGCTACCTGAATAACACCGTTTCTGACGGGCCTCTAGGCGCGGGAGGCAGGGCTCGGGGAAGAGAAGGAATTTTTTCTCTCAATTTTCAGATGGCTTCCGGAGCCGTGTTGGGAGCTCATCCTGTCAGGCTGTAGGACTACAGGGAACGTCCACGAGAGGGCCTGCCTCGAGAAAGGCTTTGAGTCGCCCTGCAGGAACGGAGCATACAGCAAGCTCTTGGAGGTCTTAGTCACGGTAGTGCTTTATTTGAACGGTGCTGCCCTTGTCAGGACTCCTAGGCGCTTCGGGTGTGCACCTTTTTCCCTGCGAAATCCCCCTGCCCCTGTGGGCATGCTGTGCCACACCCAGCCCCCTAGGCCCTTGAGAGAGGGGCCTACTGTGTCTGCCGAGGGAAGGACTCCAACCAGCGCTTTTAAAGGGGACGGCTACGATTCCTCGCCACTCCAACAGCATCAGGAACGCCTTTCTAGCCGGTCCACCGTGCCCTGGAAGTTTTCGCCATTGACCTTCTCTCAGCTGCACTGAGGAAATAGTCTGCTTAGAACGCCTTCTGACACCTGGGTTGGAAAGTCGCTCTACTCTCGGAGAAAGTCAGCTTGCATTGCAGCGGCAACTAAAGCAGAGTTCTTCAGGCAACACAGCGGTCGTTTGGAAGAGGCAGACGCTTACGTGCCTAAAGGGAGCCTGCCTTGGTTGAGGCCGTTTGCTCCTCTCAGAACACCCTGCGTAAACACGCTGATCCAGGGAAGGGCCCGTTGTGTACCTTGTGTGGTTTGTGCCTCGTTGAAGCCCCAGGGGACGTTTACCGCCTGTCGGGCTTGAAGTGCGGGCCTGAAGGCACAGTTGGAAAGTTCCCTCCGTCGGGCCTTGAAGTACACGGAGAGACACCCTTTCTGATGGGCCTCTCGTCACGGTAGGCATTGCTCTGGGAAGAAAATGAGTGCTCTCTCGTAAAACACCGTGCGTCCAGGGCCTGGTTGGGAGCTCATGCCGCTATGCTCTCGACTTACCTGGAGACCGAACATTAGCCCCTGCCTCGAGGAAAGTCGCTTTATTGCCCTGCTGAAGCAGAGGCACGCAGCACCTTCCAAGAGGCCTTCGTCGCGGTTCAGCTTTCTCTTCTTGGTAGTGAGCGCCGTTCAGGACACCCAGGTCCCTCGCGTTTGCACCCGATTCCCTGCAAGACCACTGAATACTGGCTGCCTCCCCTGGCCTGCTCAGCGGCCTCCAAGCCCGGCAGCCCTTCCCAGCCACTCTGTGTAGGCCTAGTGTGGAGCAACGCACTGCACACCTCCTTGGGGAGAGCTAGATTTCCTCGGCACGGCAACAGCTCCAGGGAAACTGTTCTCTCACGTGCCACTTGTCAAGGAACTCTGCCTCATTGCCCTTGTCTGAGCTGCACTTAGGGAAACCATCTGCTTCGCAGGCCTTCCAGGAACCTTTAGCCGAGGGCACCATACCTGCAGGAGAAAATGGGCTTGCGTTCCGCTGCCACTGAAGTACAGTGCTTCCTCTTTCACTGCAGGCCTTTGGTAGAGGCTAAGGCCCGATAGAGCCTACCTAGAGGGTTCCTTGGATGAGGGAGTTGGCTCCATGCAGAGCACCCTGTGACGAAAAGTGGATTCAGGGCAGGAGCGAGTGCGTAGCTAGTGTTCCAGGGCACTTGCTAGAAATCCCAAGGGAGCGGACTACGTGTTTACTGGAAGTGGGGTCCGGAGGGCAGAAGCGTTGAATTCCCATTTTGAAAGCTCCATTCATGCTGCCTTGGAGCTACCTGAATAACACCGTTTCTGACGGGCCTCTAGGCGCGGGAGGCAGGGCTCGGGGAAGAGAAGGAATTTTTTCTCTCAATTTTCAGATGGCTTCCGGAGCCGTGTTGGGAGCTCATCCTGTCAGGCTGTAGGACTACAGGGAACGTCCACGAGAGGGCCTGCCTCGAGAAAGGCTTTGAGTCGCCCTGCAGGAACGGAGCATACAGCAAGCTCTTGGAGGTCTTAGTCACGGTAGTGCTTTATTTGAACGGTGCTGCCCTTGTCAGGACTCCTAGGCGCTTCGGGTGTGCACCTTTTTCCCTGCGAAATCCCCCTGCCCCTGTGGGCATGCTGTGCCACACCCAGCCCCCTAGGCCCTTGAGAGAGGGGCCTACTGTGTCTGCCGAGGGAAGGACTCCAACCAGCGCTTTTAAAGGGGACGGCTACGATTCCTCGCCACTCCAACAGCATCAGGAACGCCTTTCTAGCCGGTCCACCGTGCCCTGGAAGTTTTCGCCATTGACCTTCTCTCAGCTGCACTGAGGAAATAGTCTGCTTAGAACGCCTTCTGACACCTCGGTTGGAAAGTCGCTCTACTCTCGGAGAAAGTCAGCTTGCATTGCAGCGGCAACTAAAGCAGAGTTCTTCAGGCAACACAGCGGTCGTTTGGAAGAGGCAGACGCTTACGTGCCTAAAGGGAGCCTGCCTTGGTTGAGGCCGTTTGCTCCTCTCAGAACACCCTGCGTAAACACGCTGATCCAGGGAAGGGCCCGTTGTGTACCTTGTGTGGTTTGTGCCTCGTTGAAGCCCCAGGGGACGTTTACCGCCTGTCGGGCTTGAAGTGCGGGCCTGAAGGCACAGTTGGAAAGTTCCCTCCGTCGGGCCTTGAAGTACACGGAGAGACACCCTTTCTGATGGGCCTCTCGTCACGGTAGGCATTGCTCTGGGAAGAAAATGAGTGCTCTCTCGTAAAACACCGTGCGTACAGGGCCTGGTTGGGAGCTCATGCCGCTATGCTCTCGACTTACCTGGAGACCGAACATTAGCCCCTGCCTCGAGGAAAGTCGCTTTATTGCCCTGCTGAAGCAGAGGCACGCAGCACCTTCCAAGAGGCCTTCGTCGCGGTTCAGCTTTCTCTTCTTGGTAGTGAGCGCCGTTCAGGACACCCAGGTCCCTCGCGTTTGCACCCGATTCCCTGCAAGACCACTGAATACTGGCTGCCTCCCCTGGCCTGCTCAGCGGCCTCCAAGCCCGGCAGCCCTTCCCAGCCACTCTGTGTAGGCCTAGTGTGGAGCAACGCACTGCACACCTCCTTGGGGAGAGCTAGATTTCCTCGGCACGGCAACAGCTCCAGGGAAACTGTTCTCTCACGTGCCACTTGTCAAGGAACTCTGCCTCATTGCCCTTGTCTGAGCTGCACTTAGGGAAACCATCTGCTTCGCAGGCCTTCCAGGAACCTTTAGCCGAGGGCACCATACCTGCAGGAGAAAATGGGCTTGCGTTCCGCTGCCACTGAAGTACAGTGCTTCCTCTTTCACTGCAGGCCTTTGGTAGAGGCTAAGGCCCGATAGAGCCTACCTAGAGGGTTCCTTGGATGAGGGAGTTGGCTCCATGCAGAGCACCCTGTGACGAAAAGTGGATTCAGGGCAGGAGCGAGTGCGTAGCTAGTGTTCCAGGGCACTTGCTAGAAATCCCAAGGGAGCGGACTACGTGTTTACTGGAAGTGGGGTCCGGAGGGCAGAAGCGTTGAATTCCCATTTTGAAAGCTCCATTCATGCTGCCTTGGAGCTACCTGAATAACACCGTTTCTGACGGGCCTCTAGGCGCGGGAGGCAGGGCTCGGGGAAGAGAAGGAATTTTTTCTCTCAATTTTCAGATGGCTTCCGGAGCCGTGTTGGGAGCTCATCCTGTCAGGCTGTAGGACTACAGGGAACGTCCACGAGAGGGCCTGCCTCGAGAAAGGCTTTGAGTCGCCCTGCAGGAACGGAGCATACAGCAAGCTCTTGGAGGTCTTAGTCACGGTAGTGCTTTATTTGAACGGTGCTGCCCTTGTCAGGACTCCTAGGCGCTTCGGGTGTGCACCTTTTTCCCTGCGAAATCCCCCTGCCCCTGTGGGCATGCTGTGCCACACCCAGCCCCCTAGGCCCTTGAGAGAGGGGCCTACTGTGTCTGCCGAGGGAAGGACTCCAACCAGCGCTTTTAAAGGGGACGGCTACGATTCCTCGCCACTCCAACAGCATCAGGAACGCCTTTCTAGCCGGTCCACCGTGCCCTGGAAGTTTTCGCCATTGACCTTCTCTCAGCTGCACTGAGGAAATAGTCTGCTTAGAACGCCTTCTGACACCTCGGTTGGAAAGTCGCTCTACTCTCGGAGAAAGTCAGCTTGCATTGCAGCGGCAACTAAAGCAGAGTTCTTCAGGCAACACAGCGGTCGTTTGGAAGAGGCAGACGCTTACGTGCCTAAAGGGAGCCTGCCTTGGTTGAGGCCGTTTGCTCCTCTCAGAACACCCTGCGTAAACACGCTGATCCAGGGAAGGGCCCGTTGTGTACCTTGTGTGGTTTGTGCCTCGTTGAAGCCCCAGGGGACGTTTACCGCCTGTCGGGCTTGAAGTGCGGGCCTGAAGGCACAGTTGGAAAGTTCCCTCCGTCGGGCCTTGAAGTACACGGAGAGACACCCTTTCTGATGGGCCTCTCGTCACGGTAGGCATTGCTCTGGGAAGAAAATGAGTGCTCTCTCGTAAAACACCGTGCGTACAGGGCCTGGTTGGGAGCTCATGCCGCTATGCTCTCGACTTACCTGGAGACCGAACATTAGCCCCTGCCTCGAGGAAAGTCGCTTTATTGCCCTGCTGAAGCAGAGGCACGCAGCACCTTCCAAGAGGCCTTCGTCGCGGTTCAGCTTTCTCTTCTTGGTAGTGAGCGCCGTTCAGGACACCCAGGTCCCTCGCGTTTGCACCCGATTCCCTGCAAGACCACTGAATACTGGCTGCCTCCCCTGGCCTGCTCAGCGGCCTCCAAGCCCGGCAGCCCTTCCCAGCCACTCTGTGTAGGCCTAGTGTGGAGCAACGCACTGCACACCTCCTTGGGGAGAGCTAGATTTCCTCGGCACGGCAACAGCTCCAGGGAAACTGTTCTCTCACGTGCCACTTGTCAAGGAACTCTGCCTCATTGCCCTTGTCTGAGCTGCACTTAGGGAAACCATCTGCTTCGCAGGCCTTCCAGGAACCTTTAGCCGAGGGCACCATACCTGCAGGAGAAAATGGGCTTGCGTTCCGCTGCCACTGAAGTACAGTGCTTCCTCTTTCACTGCAGGCCTTTGGTAGAGGCTAAGGCCCGATAGAGCCTACCTAGAGGGTTCCTTGGATGAGGGAGTTGGCTCCATGCAGAGCACCCTGTGACGAAAAGTGGATTCAGGGCAGGAGCGAGTGCGTAGCTAGTGTTCCAGGGCACTTGCTAGAAATCCCAAGGGAGCGGACTACGTGTTTACTGGAAGTGGGGTCCGGAGGGCAGAAGCGTTGAATTCCCATTTTGAAAGCTCCATTCATGCTGCCTTGGAGCTACCTGAATAACACCGTTTCTGACGGGCCTCTAGGCGCGGGAGGCAGGGCTCGGGGAAGAGAAGGAATTTTTTCTCTCAATTTTCAGATGGCTTCCGGAGCCGTGTTGGGAGCTCATCCTGTCAGGCTGTAGGACTACAGGGAACGTCCACGAGAGGGCCTGCCTCGAGAAAGGCTTTGAGTCGCCCTGCAGGAACGGAGCATACAGCAAGCTCTTGGAGGTCTTAGTCACGGTAGTGCTTTATTTGAACGGTGCTGCCCTTGTCAGGACTCCTAGGCGCTTCGGGTGTGCACCTTTTTCCCTGCGAAATCCCCCTGCCCCTGTGGGCATGCTGTGCCACACCCAGCCCCCTAGGCCCTTGAGAGAGGGGCCTACTGTGTCTGCCGAGGGAAGGACTCCAACCAGCGCTTTTAAAGGGGACGGCTACGATTCCTCGCCACTCCAACAGCATCAGGAACGCCTTTCTAGCCGGTCCACCGTGCCCTGGAAGTTTTCGCCATTGACCTTCTCTCAGCTGCACTGAGGAAATAGTCTGCTTAGAACGCCTTCTGACACCTCGGTTGGAAAGTCGCTCTACTCTCGGAGAAAGTCAGCTTGCATTGCAGCGGCAACTAAAGCAGAGTTCTTCAGGCAACACAGCGGTCGTTTGGAAGAGGCAGACGCTTACGTGCCTAAAGGGAGCCTGCCTTGGTTGAGGCCGTTTGCTCCTCTCAGAACACCCTGCGTAAACACGCTGATCCAGGGAAGGGCCCGTTGTGTACCTTGTGTGGTTTGTGCCTCGTTGAAGCCCCAGGGGACGTTTACCGCCTGTCGGGCTTGAAGTGCGGGCCTGAAGGCACAGTTGGAAAGTTCCCTCCGTCGGGCCTTGAAGTACACGGAGAGACACCCTTTCTGATGGGCCTCTCGTCACGGTAGGCATTGCTCTGGGAAGAAAATGAGTGCTCTCTCGTAAAACACCGTGCGTACAGGGCCTGGTTGGGAGCTCATGCCGCTATGCTCTCGACTTACCTGGAGACCGAACATTAGCCCCTGCCTCGAGGAAAGTCGCTTTATTGCCCTGCTGAAGCAGAGGCACGCAGCACCTTCCAAGAGGCCTTCGTCGCGGTTCAGCTTTCTCTTCTTGGTAGTGAGCGCCGTTCAGGACACCCAGGTCCCTCGCGTTTGCACCCGATTCCCTGCAAGACCACTGAATACTGTCTGCCTCCCCTGGCCTGCTCAGCGGCCTCCAAGCCCGGCAGCCCTTCCCAGCCACTCTGTGTAGACCTAGTGTGGAGCAACGCACTGCACACCTCCTTGGGGAGAGCTAGATTTCCTCGGCACGGCAACAGCTCCAGGGAAACTGTTCTCTCACGTGCCACTTGTCAAGGAACTCTGCCTCATTGCCCTTGTCTGAGCTGCACTTAGGGAAACCATCTGCTTCGCAGGCCTTCCAGGAACCTTTAGCCGAGGGCACAATACCTGCAGGAGAAAGTGGGCTTGCGTTCCGCTGCCACAGAAGTACAGGGCTTCCTCTTTCACTGCAGGCCTTTGGTAGAGGCTAAGGCCCGATAGAGCCTACCTAGAGGGTTCCTTGGATGAGGGAGTTGGCTCCATGCAGAGCACCCTGTGACGAAAAGTGGATTCAGGGCAGGAGCGAGTGCGTAGCTAGTGTCCCAGGGCACTTGCTAGAAATCCCAAGGGAGTGGACTACGTGTTTACTGGAAGTGGGGTCCGGAGGGCAGAAGCGTTGAATTCCCATTTTGAAAGCTCCATTCATGCTGCCTTGGAGCTACCTGAATAACACCGTTTCTGACGGGCCTCTAGGCGCGGGAGGCAGGGCTCGGGGAAGAGAAGGAATTTTTCTCTCAATTCTCAGATGGCTTCCGGAGCCGTGTTGGGAGCTCATCCTGTCAGGCTGTAGGACTACAGGGAACGTCCACGAGAGGGCCTGCCTCGAGAAAGGCTTTGAGTCGCCCTGCAGGAACGGAGCATACAGCAAGCTCTTGGAGGTCTTAGTCACGGTAGTGCTTTATTTGAACGGTGCTGCCCTTCTCAGGACTCCTAGGCGCTTCGGGTGTGCACCCTTTTCCCTGCGAAATCCCCCTGCCCCTGTGGGCATGCTGTGCCACACCCAGGCCCCTAGGCCCTTGAGAGAGGGGCCTACTGTGTCTGCCGAGGGAAGGACTCCAACCAGCGCTTTTAAAGGGGACGGCTACGATTCCTCGCCACTCCAACAGCATCAGGAACGCCTTTCTAGCCGGTCCACCGTGCCCTGGAAGTTTTCGCCATTGACCTTCTCTCAGCTGCACTGAGGAAATAGTCTGCTTAGAAGGCCTTCTGGCACCTCGGTTGGAAAGTCGCTCTACTCTCGGAGAAAGTCAGCTTGCATTGCAGCGGCAACTAAAGCAGAGTTCTTCAGGCAACACAGCGGTCGTTTGGAAGAGGCAGACGCTTACGTGCCTAAAGGGAGCCTGCCTTGGTTGAGGCCGTTTGCTCCTCTCAGAACACCCTGCGTAAACACGCTGATCCAGGGAAGGGCCCGTTGTGTACCTTGTGTGGTTTGTGCCTCGTTGAAGCCCCAGGGGACGTTTACCGCCTGTCGGGCTTGAAGTGCGGGCCTGAAGGCACAGTTGGAAAGTTCCCTCCGTCGGGCCTTGAAGTACACGGAGAGACACCCTTTCTGATGGGCCTCTCGTCACGGTAGGCATTGCTCTGGGAAGAAAATGAGTGCTCTCTCGTAAAACACCGTGCGTCCAGGGCCTGGTTGGGAGCTCATGCCGCTAGGCTCTCGACTTACCTGGAGACCGAACATTAGCCCCTGCCTCGAGGAAAGTCGCTTTATTGCCCTGCTGAAGCGGAGGCACGCAGCACCTTCCAAGAGGCCTTCGTCGCGGTTCAGCTTTCTCTTCTTGGTAGTGCGCGCCGTTCAGGACACCCAGGTCCCTCGCGTTTGCACCCGATTCCCTGCAAGACCACTGAATACTGGCTGCCTCCCCTGGCCTGCTCAGCGGCCTCCAAGCCCGGCAGCCCTTCCCAGCCACTCTGTGTAGGCCTAGTGTGGAGCAACGCACTGCACACCTCCTTGGGGAGAGCTAGATTTCCTCGGCACGGCAACAGCTCCAGGGAAACTGTTCTCTCACGTGCCACTTGTCAAGGAACTCTGCCTCATTGCCCTTGTCTGAGCTGCACTTAGGGAAACCATCTGCTTCGCAGGCCTTCCAGGAACCTTTAGCCGAGGGCACCATCCCTGCAGGAGAAAGTGGGCTTGCGTTCCGCTGCCACTGAAGTACAGTGCTTCCTCTTTCACTGCAGGCCTTTGGTAGAGGCTAAGGCCCGATAGAGCCTACCTAGAGGGTTCCTTGGATGAGGGAGTTGGCTCCATGCAGAGCACCCTGTGACGAAAAGTGGATTCAGGGCAGGAGCGAGTGCGTAGCTAGTGTTCCAGGGCACTTGCTAGAAATCCCAAGGGAGCGGACTACGTGTTTACTGGAAGTGGGGTCCGGAGGGCAGAAGCGTTGAATTCCCATTTTGAAAGCTCCATTCATGCTGCCTTGGAGCTACCTGAATAACACCGTTTCTGACGGGCCTCTAGGCGCGGGAGGCAGGGCTCGGGGAAGAGAAGGAATTTTTTCTCTCAATTCTCAGATGGCTTCCGGAGCCGTGTTGGGAGCTCATCCTGTCAGGCTGTAGGACTACAGGGAACGTCCACGAGAGGGCCTGCCTCGAGGAAGGCTTTGAGTCGCCCTGCAGGAACGGAGCATACAGCAAGCTCTTGGAGGTCTTAGTCACGGTAGTGCTTTATTTGAACGGTGCTGCCCTTCTCAGGACTCCTAGGCGCTTCGGGTGTGCACCTTTTTCCCTGCGAAATCCCCCTGCCCCTGTGGGCATGCTGTGCCACACCCAGCCCCCTAGGCCCTTGAGAGAGGGGCCTACTGTGTCTGCCGAGGGAAGGACTCCAACCAGCGCTTTTAAAGGGGACGGCTACGATTCCTCGCCACTCCAACAGCATCAGGAACGCCTTTCTAGCCGGTCCACCGTGCCCTGGAAGTTTTCGCCATTGACCTTCTCTCAGCTGCACTGAGGAAATAGTCTGCTTAGAACGCCTTCTGGCACCTCGGTTGGAAAGTCGCTCTACTCTCGGAGAAAGTCAGCTTGCATTGCAGCGGCAACTAAAGCAGAGTTCTTCAGGCAACACAGCGGTCGTTTGGAAGAGGCAGACGCTTACGTGCCTAAAGGGAGCCTGCCTTGGTTGAGGCCGTTTGCTCCTCTCAGAACACCCTGCGTAAACACGCTGATCCAGGGAAGGGCCCGTTGTGTACCTTGTGTGGTTTGTGCCTCGTTGAGGCCCCAGGGGACGTTTACCGCCTGTCGGGCTTGAAGTGCGGGCCTGAAGGCACAGTTGGAAAGTTCCCTCCGTCGGGCCTTGAAGTACTCGGAGAGACACCCTTTCTGATGGGCCTCTCGTCACGGTAGGCATTGCTCTGGGAAGAAAATGAGTGCTCTCTCGTAAAACACCGTGCGTCCAGGGCCTGGTTGGGAGCTCATGCCGCTATGCTCTCGACTTACCTGGAGACCGAACATTAGCCCCTGCCTCGAGGAAAGTCGCTTTATTGCCCAGCTGAAGCGGAGGCACGCAGCACCTTCCAAGAGGCCTTCGTCGCGGTTCAGCTTTCTCTTCTTGGCAGTGCGCGCCGTTCAGGACACCCAGGTCCCTCGCGTTTGCACCCGATTCCCTGCAAGACCACTGAATACTGGCTGCCTCCCCTGGCCTGCTCAGCGGCCTCCAAGCCCGGCAGCCCTTCCCAGCCACTCTGTGTAGACCTAGTGTGGAGCAACGCACTGCACACCTCCTTGGGGAGAGCTAGATTTCCTCGGCACGGCAACAGCTCCAGGGAAACTGTTCTCTCACGTGCCACTTGTCAAGGAACTCTGCCTCATTGCCCTTGTCTGAGCTGCACTTAGGGAAACCATCTGCTTGGCAGGCCGTCCAGGAACCTTTAGCCGAGGGCACAATACCTGCAGGAGAAAGTGGGCTTGCGTTCCGCTGCCACTGAAGTACAGTGCTTCCTCTTTCACTGCAGGCCTTTGGTAGAGGCTAAGGCCCGATAGAGCCTACCTAGAGGGTTCCTTGGATGAGGGAGTTGGCTCCATGCAGAGCACCCTGTGACGAAAAGTGGATTCAGGGCAGGAGCGAGTGCGTAGCTAGTGTCCCAGGGCACTTGCTAGAAATCCCAAGGGAGTGGACTACGTGTTTACTGGAAGTGGGGTCCGGAGGGCAGAAGCGTTGAATTCCCATTTTGAAAGCTCCATTCATGCTGCCTTGGAGCTACCTGAATAACACCGTTTCTGACGGGCCTCTAGGCGCGGGAGGCAGGGCTCGGGGAAGAGAAGGAATTTTTCTCTCAATTCTCAGATGGCTTCCGGAGCCGTGTTGGGAGCTCATCCTGTCAGGCTGTAGGACTACAGGGAACGTCCACGAGAGGGCCTGCCTCGAGAAAGGCTTTGAGTCGCCCTGCAGGAACGGAGCATACAGCAAGCTCTTGGAGGTCTTAGTCACGGTAGTGCTTTATTTGAACGGTGCTGCCCTTCTCAGGACTCCTAGGCGCTTCGGGTGTGCACCCTTTTCCCTGCGAAATCCCCCTGCCCCTGTGGGCATGCTGTGCCACACCCAGGCCCCTAGGCCCTTGAGAGAGGGGCCTACTGTGTCTGCCGACGGAAGGACTCCAACCAGCGCTTTTAAAGGGGACGGCTACAATTCCTCGCCACTCCAACAGCATCAGGAACGCCTTTCTAGCCGGTCCACCGTGCCCTGGAAGTTTTCGCCATTGACCTTCTCTCAGCTGCACTGAGGAAATAGTCTGCTTAGAACGCCTTCTGGCACCTCGGTTGGAAAGTCGCTCTACTCTAGGAGAAAGTCAGCTTGCATTGCAGCGGCAACTAAAGTAGAGTTCTTCAGGCAACACAGCGGTCGTTTGGAAGAGGCAGACGCTTACGTGCCTAAAGGGAGCCTGCCTTGGTTGAGGCCGTTTGCTCCTCTCAGAACACCCTGCGTAAACACGCTGATCCAGGGAAGGGCCCGTTGTGTACCTTGTGTGGTTTGTGCCTCGTTGAAGCCCCAGGGGACGTTTACCGCCTGTCGGGCTTGAAGTGCGGGCCTGAAGGCACAGTTGGAAAGTTCCCTCCGTCGGGCCTTGAAGTACACGGAGAGACACCCTTTCTGATGGGCCTCTCGTCACGGTAGGCATTGCTCTGGGAAGAAAATGAGTGCTCTCTCGTAAAACACCGTGCGTCCAGGGCCTGGTTGGGAGCTCATGCCGCTAGGCTCTCGACTTACCTGGAGACCGAACATTAGCCCCTGCCTCGAGGAAAGTCGCTTTATTGCCCTGCTGAATCGGAAGCACGCAGCACCTTCCAAGAGGCCTTCGTCGCGGTTCAGCTTTCTCTTCTTGGTAGTGCGCGCCGTTCAGGACACCCAGGTCCCTCGCGTTTGCACCCGATTCCCTGCAAGACCACTGAATACTGGCTGCCTCCCCTGGCCTGCTCAGCGGCCTCCAAGCCCGGCAGCCCTTCCCAGCCACTCTGTGTAGGCCTAGTGTGGAGCAACGCACTGCACACCTCCTTGGGGAGAGCTAGATTTCCTCGGCACGGCAACAGCTCCAGGGTAACTGTTCTCTCACGTGCCACTTGTCAAGGAACTCTGCCTCATTGCCCTTGTCTGAGCTGCACTTAGGGGAACCATCTGCTTCTCAGGCCTTCCAGGAACCTTTAGCCGAGGGCACCATCCCTGCAGGAGAAAGTGGGCTTGCGTTCCCGCTGCCACTGAAGTACAGTGCTTCCTCTTACACTGCAGGCCTTTGGTAGAGGCTAAGGCCCGATAGAGCCTACCTAGAGGGTTCCTTGGATGAGGGAGTTGGCTCCATGCAGAGCACCCTGTGACGAAAAGTGGATTCAGGGCAGGAGCGAGTGCGTAGCTAGTGTCCCAGGGCACTTGCTAGAAATCCCAAGGGAGTGGACTACGTGTTTACTGGAAGTGGGGTCCGGAGGGCAGAAGCGTTGAATTCCCATTTTCAAAGCTCCATTCATGCTGCCTTGGAGCTACCTGAATAACACCGTTTCTGACGGGCCTCTAGGCGCGGGAGGCAGGGCTCGGGGAAGAGAAGGAATTTTTCTCTCAGTTCTCAGATGGCTTCCGGAGCCGTGTTGGGAGCTCATCCTGTCAGGCTGTAGGACTACAGGGAACGTCCACGAGAGGGCCTGCCTCGAGAAAGGCTTTGAGTCGCCCTGCAGGAACGGAGCATACAGCAAGCTCTTGGAGGTCTTAGTCACGGTAGTGCTTTATTTGAACGGTGCTGCCCTTCTCAGGACTCCTAGGCGCTTCGGGTGTGCACCTTTTTCCCTGCGAAATCCCCCTGCCCCTGTGGGCATGCTGTGCCACACCCAGGCCCCTAGGCCCTTGAGAGAGGGGCCTACTGTGTCTGCCGAGGGAAGGACTCCAACCAGCGCTTTTAAAGGGGACGGCTACGATTCCTCGCCACTCCAACAGCATCAGGAACGCCTTTCTAGCCGGTCCACCGTGCCCTGGAAGTTTTCGCCATTGACCTTCTCTCAGCTGCACTGAGGAAATAGTCTGCTTAGAAGGCCTTCTGGCACCTCGGTTGGAAAGTCGCTCTACTCTCGGAGAAAGTCAGCTTGCATTGCAGCGGCAACTAAAGCAGAGTTCTTCAGGCAACACAGCGGTCGTTTGGAAGAGGCAGACGCTTACGTGCCTAAAGGGAGCCTGCCTTGGTTGAGGCCGTTTGCTCCTCTCAGAACACCCTGCGTAAACACGCTGATCCAGGGAAGGGCCCGTTGTGTACCTTGTGTGGTTTGTGCCTCGTTGAAGCCCCAGGGGACGTTTACCGCCTGTCGGGCTTGAAGTGCGGGCCTGAAGGCACAGTTGGAAAGTTCCCTCCGTCGGGCCTTGAAGTACACGGAGAGACACCCTTTCTGATGGGCCTCTCGTCACGGTAGGCATTGCTCTGGGAAGAAAATGAGTGCTCTCTCGTAAAACACCGTGCGTACAGGGCCTGGTTGGGAGCTCATGCCGCTATGCTCTCGACTTACCTGGAGACCGAACATTAGCCCCTGCCTCGAGGAAAGTCGCTTTATTGCCCTGCTGAAGCAGAGGCACGCAGCACCTTCCAAGAGGCCTTCGTCGCGGTTCAGCTTTCTCTTCTTGGTAGTGAGCGCCGTTCAGGACACCCAGGTCCCTCGCGTTTGCACCCGATTCCCTGCAAGACCACTGAATACTGGCTGCCTCCCCTGGCCTGCTCAGCGGCCTCCAAGCCCGGCAGCCCTTCCCAGCCACTCTGTGTAGGCCTAGTGTGGAGCAACGCACTGCACACCTCCTTGGGGAGAGCTAGATTTCCTCGGCACGGCAACAGCTCCAGGGAAACTGTTCTCTCACGTGCCACTTGTCAAGGAACTCTGCCTCATTGCCCTTGTCTGAGCTGCACTTAGGGAAACCATCTGCTTCGCAGGCCTTCCAGGAACCTTTAGCCGAGGGCACCATACCTGCAGGAGAAAATGGGCTTGCGTTCCGCTGCCACTGAAGTACAGTGCTTCCTCTTTCACTGCAGGCCTTTGGTAGAGGCTAAGGCCCGATAGAGCCTACCTAGAGGGTTCCTTGGATGAGGGAGTTGGCTCCATGCAGAGCACCCTGTGACGAAAAGTGGATTCAGGGCAGGAGCGAGTGCGTAGCTAGTGTCCCAGGGCACTTGCTAGAAATCCCAAGGGAGTGGACTACGTGTTTACTGGAAGTGGGGTCCGGAGGGCAGAAGCGTTGAATTCCCATTTTGAAAGCTCCATTCATGCTGCCTTGGAGCTACCTGAATAACACCGTTTCTGACGGGCCTCTAGGCGCGGGAGGCAAGGCTCGGGGAAGAGACGGAATTTTTCTCTCAATTCTCAGATGGCTTCCGGAGCCGTGTTGGGAGCTCATCCTGTCAGGCTGTAGGACTACAGGGAACGTCCACGAGAGGGCCTGCCTCGAGAAAGGCTTTGAGTCGCCCTGCAGGAACGGAGCATACAGCAAGCTCTTGGAGGTCTTAGTCATGGTAGTGCTTTATTTGAACGGTGCTGCCCTTGTCAGGACTCCTAGGCGCTTCGGGTGTGCACCTTTTTCCCTGCGAAATCCCCCTGCCCCTGTGGGCATGCTGTGCCACACCCAGCCCCCTAGGCCCTTGAGAGAGGGGCCTACTGTGTCTGCCGAGGGAAGGACTCCAACCAGCGCTTTTAAAGGGGACGGCTACGATTCCTCGCCACTCCA
Organism: Hyperoodon ampullatus; assembly: GCF_949752795.1. Classification (NCBI taxonomy): domain Eukaryota; kingdom Metazoa; phylum Chordata; class Mammalia; order Artiodactyla; family Ziphiidae; genus Hyperoodon; species Hyperoodon ampullatus. The sequence continues at coordinate 152,934 of NW_027640932.1, forward strand.
ACAGCATCAGGAACGCCTTTCTAGCCGGTCCACCGTGCCCTGGAAGTTTTCGCCATTGACCTTCTCTCAGCTGCACTGAGGAAATAGTCTGCTTAGAAGGCCTTCTGGCACCTCGGTTGGAAAGTCGCTCTACTCTCGGAGAAAGTCAGCTTGCATTGCAGCGGCAACTAAAGCAGAGTTCTTCAGGCAACACAGCGGTCGTTTGGAAGAAGCAGACGCTTACGTGCCTAAAGGGAGCCTGCCTTGGTTGAGGCCGTTTGCTCCTCTCAGAACACACTGCGTAAACACGCTGATCCAGGGAAGGGCCCGTTGTGTACCTTGTGTGGTTTGTGCCTCGTTGAAGCCCCAGGGGACGTTTACCGCCTGTCGGGCTTGAAGTGCGGGCCTGAAGGCACAGTTGGAAAGTTCCCTCCGTCGGGCCTTGAAGTACACGGAGAGACACCCTTTCTGATGGGCCTCTCGTTACGATAGGCATTGCTCTGGGAAGAAAATGAGTGCTCTCTCGTAAAACACCGTGCGTCCAGGGCCTGGTTGGGAGCTCATGCCGCTAGGCTCTCGACTTACCTGGAGACCGAACATTAGCCCCTGCCTCGAGGAAAGTCGCTTTATTGCCCTGCTGAAGCGGAAGCACGCAGCACCTTCCAAGAGGCCTTCGTCGCGGTTCAGCTTTCTCTTCTTGGTAGTGCGCGCCGTTCAGGACACCCAGGTCCCTCGCGTTTGCACCCGATTCCCTGCAAGACCACTGAATACTGGCTGCCTCCCCTGGCCTGCTCAGCGGCCTCCAAGCCCGGCAGCCCTTCCCAGCCACTCTGTGTAGGCCTAGTGTGGAGCAACGCACTGCACACCTCCTTGGGGAGAGCTAGATTTCCTCGGCACGGCAACAGCTCCAGGGAAACTGTTCTCTCACGTGCCACTTGTCAAGGAACTCTGCCTCATTGCCCTTGTCTGAGCTGCACTTAGGGAAACCATCTGCTTCGCAGGCCTTCCAGGAACCTTTAGCCGAGGGCACCATACCTGCAGGAGAAAATGGGCTTGCGTTCCGCTGCCACTGAAGTACAGTGCTTCCTCTTTCACTGCAGGCCTTTGGTAGAGGCTAAGGCCCGATAGAGCCTACCTAGAGGGTTCCTTGGATGAGGGAGTTGGCTCCATGCAGAGCACCCTGTGACGAAAAGTGGATTCAGGGCAGGAGCGAGTGCGTAGCTAGTGTCCCAGGGCACTTGCTAGAAATCCCAAGGGAGTGGACTACGTGTTTACTGGAAGTGGGGTCCGGAGGGCAGAAGCGTTGAATTCCCATTTTGAAAGCTCCATTCATGCTGCCTTGGAGCTACCTGAATAACACCGTTTCTGACGGGCCTCTAGGCGCGGGAGGCAAGGCTCGGGGAAGAGAAGGAATTTTTCTCTCAATTCTCAGATGGCTTCCGGAGCCGTGTTGGGAGCTCATCCTGTCAGGCTGTAGGACTACAGGGAACGTCCACGAGAGGGCCTGCCTCGAGAAAGGCTTTGAGTCGCCCTGCAGGAACGGAGCATACAGCAAGCTCTTGGAGGTCTTAGTCACGGTAGTGCTTTATTTGAACGGTGCTCCCCTTCTCAGGACTCCTAGGCGCTTCGGGTGTGCACCTTTTTCCCTGCGAAATCCCCCTGCCCCTGTGGGCATGCTGTGCCACACCCAGCCCCCTAGGCCCTTGAGAGAGGGGCCTACTGTGTCTGCCGAGGGAAGGACTCCAACCAGCGCTTTTAAAGGGGACGGCTACGATTCCTCGCCACTCCAACAGCATCAGGAACGCCTTTCTAGCCGGTCCACCGTGCCCTGGAAGTTTTCGCCATTGACTTTGTCTCAGCTGCACTGAGGAAATAGTCTGCTTAGAACGCCTTCTGGCACCTCGGTTGGAAAGTCGCTCTACTCTCGGAGAAAGTCAGCTTGCATTGCAGCGGCAACTAAAGCAGAGTTCTTCAGGCAACACAGCGGTCGTTTGGAAGAGGCAGACGCTTACGTGCCTAAAGGGAGCCTGCCTTGGTTGAGGCCGTTTGCTCCACTCAGAACACCCTGCGTAAACACGCTGATCCAGGGAAGGGCCCGTTGTGTACCTTGTGTGGTTTGTGCCTCGTTGAAGCCCCAGGGGACGTTTACCGCCTGTCGGGCTTGAAGTGCGGGCCTGAAGGCACAGTTGGAAAGTTCCCTCCGTCGGGCCTTGAAGTACACGGAGAGACACCCTTTCTGATGGGCCTCTCGTCACGGTAGGCATTGCTCTGGGAAGAAAATGAGTGCTCTCTCGTAAAACACCGTGCGTCCAGGGCCTGGTTGGGAGCTCATGCCGCTAGGCTCTCGACTTACCTGGAGACCGAACATTAGCCCCTGCCTCGAGGAAAGTCGCTTTATTGCCCTGCTGAAGCGGAAGCACGCAGCACTTTCCAAGAGGCCTTCGTCGCGGTTCAGCTTTCTCTTCTTGGTAGTGCGCGCCGTTCAGGACACCCAGGTCCCTCGCGTTTGCACCCGATTCCCTGCAAGACCACTGAATACTGGCTGCCTCCCCTGGCCTGCTCAGCGGCCTCCAAGCCCGGCAGCCCTTCCCAGCCACTCTGTGTAGGCCTAGTGTGGAGCAACGCACTGCACACCTCCTTGGGGAGAGCTAGATTTCCTCGGCACGGCAACAGCTCCAGGGTAACTGTTCTCTCACGTGCCACTTGTCAAGGAACTCTGCCTCATTGCCCTTGTCTGAGCTGCACTTAGGGGAACCATCTGCTTCGCAGGCCTTCCAGGAACCTTTAGCCGAGGGCACCATCCCTGCAGGAGAAAGTGGGCTTGCGTTCCCGCTGCCACTGAAGTACAGTGCTTCCTCTTACACTTCAGGCCTTTGGTAGAGGCTAAGGCCCGATAGAGCCTACCTAGAGGGTTCCTTGGATGAGGGAGTTGGCTCCATGCAGAGCACCCTGTGACGAAAAGTGGATTCAGGGCAGGAGCGAGTGCGTAGCTAGTGTCCCAGGGCACTTGCTAGAAATCCCAAGGGAGTGGACTACGTGTTTACTGGAAGTGGGGTCCGGAGGGCAGAAGCGTTGAATTCCCATTTTCAAAGCTCCATTCATGCTGCCTTCGAGCTACCTGAATAACACCGTTTCTGACGGGCCTCTAGGCGCGGGAGGCAAGGCTCGGGGAAGAGAAGGAATTTTTCTCTCAGTTCTCAGATGGCTTCCGGAGCCGTGTTGGGAGCTCATCCTGTCAGGCTGTAGGACTACAGGGAACGTCCACGAGAGGGCCTGCCTCGAGAAAGGCTTTGAGTCGCCCTGCAGGAACGGAGCATACAGCAAGCTCTTGGAGGTCTTAGTCACGGTAGTGCTTTATTTGAACGGTGCTGCCCTTGTCAGGACTCCTAGGCGCTTCGGGTGTGCACCTTTTTCCCTGCGAAATCCCCCTGTCCCTGTGGGCATGCTGTGCCACACCCAGCCCCCTAGGCCCTTGAGAGAGGGGCCTACTGTGTCTGCCGAGGGAAGGACTCCAACCAGCGCTTTTAAAGGGGACGGCTACGATTCCTCGCCACTCCAACAGCATCAGGAACGCCTTTCTAGCCGGTCCACCGTGCCCTGGAAGTTTTCGCCATTGACCTCCTCTCAGCTGCACTGAGGAAATAGTCTGCTTAGAACGCCTTCTGGCACCTCGGTTGGAAAGTCGCTCTACTCTCGGAGAAAGTCAGCTTGCATTGCAGCGGCAACTAAAGCAGAGTTCTTCAGGCAACACAGCGGTCGTTTGGAAGAGGCAGACGCTTACGTGCCTAAAGGGAGCCTGCCTTGGTTGAGGCCGTTTGCTCCTCTCAGAACACACTGCGTAAACACGCTGATCCAGGGAAGGGCCCGTTGTGTACCTTGTGTGGTTTGTGCCTCGTTGAAGCCCCAGGGGACGTTTACCGCCTGTCGGGCTTGAAGTGCGGGCCTGAAGGCACAGTTGGAAAGTTCCCTCCGTCGGGCCTTGAAGTACACGGAGAGACACCCTTTCTGATGGGCCTCTCGTTACGATAGGCATTGCTCTGGGAAGAAAATGAGTGCTCTCTCGTAAAACACCGTGCGTACAGGGCCTGGTTGGGAGCTCATGCCGCTATGCTCTCGACTTACCTGGAGACCGAACATTAGCCCCTGCCTCGAGGAAAGTCGCTTTATTGCCCTGCTGAAGCGGAAGCACGCAGCACCTTCCAAGAGGCCTTCGTCGCGGTTCAGCTTTCTCTTCTTGGTAGTGCGCACCGTTCAGGACACCCAGGTCCCTCGCGTTTGCACCCGATTCCCTGCAAGACCACTGAATACTGGCTGCCTCCCCTGGCCTGCTCAGCGGCCTCCAAGCCCGGCAGCCCTTCCCAGCCACTCTGTGTAGGCCTAGTGTGGAGCAATGCACTGCACACCTCCTTGGGGAGAGCTAGATTTCCTCGGCACGGCAACAGCTCCAGGGAAACTGTTCTCTCACGTGCCACTTGTCAAGGAACTCTGCCTCATTGCCCTTGTCTGAGCTGCACTTAGGGAAACCATCTGCTTCGCAGGCCTTCCAGGAACCTTTAGCCGAGGGCACCATCCCTGCAGGAGAAAGTGGGCTTGCGTTCCGCTGCCACTGAAGTACAGTGCTTCCTCTTTCACTGCAGGCCTTTGGTAGAGGCTAAGGCCCGATAGAGCCTACCTAGAGGGTTCCTTGGATGAGGGAGTTGGCTCCATGCAGAGCACCCTGTGACGAAAAGTGGATTCAGGGCAGGAGCGAGTGCGTAGCTAGTGTCCCAGGGCACTTGCTAGAAATCCCAAGGGAGCGGACTACGTGTTTACTGGAAGTGGGGTCCGGAGGGCAGAAGCGTTGAATTCCCATTTTGAAAGCTCCATTCATGCTGCCTTGGAGCTACCTGAATAACACCGTTTCTGACGGGCCTCTAGGCGCGTGAGGCAGGGCTCGGGGAAGAGAAGGAATTTTTTCTCTCAATTCTCAGATGGCTTCCGGAGCCGTGTTGGGAGCTCATCCTGTCAGGCTGTAGGACTACAGGGAACGTCCACGAGAGGGCCTGCCTCGAGAAAGGCTTTGAGTCGCCCTGCAGGAACGGAGCATACAGCAAGCTCTTGGAGGTCTTAGTCACGGTAGTGCTTTATTTGAACGGTGCTGCCCTTCTCAGGACTCCTAGGCGCTTCGGGTGTGCACCTTTTTCCCTGCGAAATCCCCCTGCCCCTGTGGGCATGCTGTGCCACACCCAGCCCCCTAGGCCCTTGAGAGAGGGGCCTACTGTGTCTGCCGAGGGAAGGACTCCAACCAGCGCTTTTAAAGGGGACGGCTACGATTCCTCGCCACTCCAACAGCATCAGGAACGCCTTTCTAGCCGGTCCACCGTGCCCTGGAAGTTTTCGCCATTGACCTTCTCTCAGCTGCACTGAGGAAATAGTCTGCTTAGAACGCCTTCTGGCACCTCGGTTGGAAAGTCGCTCTACTCTCGGAGAAAGTCAGCTTGCATTGCAGCGGCAACTAAAGCAGAGTTCTTCAGGCAACACAGCGGTCGTTTGGAAGAGGCAGACGCTTACGTGCCTAAAGGGAGCCTGCCTTGGTTGAGGCCGTTTGCTCCGCTCAGAACACCCTGCGTAAACACGCTGATCCAGGGAAGGGCCCGTTGTGTACCTTGTGTGGTTTGTGCCTCGTTGAAGCCCCAGGGGACGTTTACCGCCTGTCGGGCTTGAAGTGCGGGCCTGAAGGCACAGTTGGAAAGTTCCCTCCGTCGGGCCTTGAAGTACACGGAGAGACACCCTTTCTGATGGGCCTCTCGTCACGGTAGGCATTGCTCTGGGAAGAAAATGAGTGCTCTCTCGTAAAACACCGTGCGTCCAGGGCCTGGTTGGGAGCACATGCCGGTATGCTCTCGACTTACCTGGAGACCGAACATTAGCCCCTGCCTCGAGGAAAGTCGCTTTATTGCCCTGCTGAAGCAGAGGCACGCAGCACCTTCCAAGAGGCCTTCGTCGCGGTTCAGCTTTCTCTTCTTGGTAGTGAGCGCCGTTCAGGACACCCAGGTCCCTCGCGTTTGCACCCGATTCCCTGCAAGACCACTGAATACTGGCTGCCTCCCCTGGCCTGCTCAGCGGCCTCCAAGCCCGGCAGCCCTTCCCAGCCACTCTGTGTAGGCCTAGTGTGGAGCAACGCACTGCACACCTCCTTGGGGAGAGCTAGATTTCCTCGGCACGGCAACAGCTCCAGGGAAACTGTTCTCTCACGTGCCACTTGTCAAGGAACTCTGCCTCATTGCCCTTGTCTGAGCTGCACTTAGGGAAACCATCTGCTTCGCAGGCCTTCCAGGAACCTTTAGCCGAGGGCACCATACCTGCAGGAGAAAATGGGCTTGCGTTCCGCTGCCACTGAAGTACAGTGCTTCCTCTTTCACTGCAGGCCTTTGGTAGAGGCTAAGGCCCGATAGAGCCTACCTAGAGGGTTCCTTGGATGAGGGAGTTGGCTCCATGCAGAGCACCCTGTGACGAAAAGTGGATTCAGGGCAGGAGCGAGTGCGTAGCTAGTGTCCCAGGGCACTTGCTAGAAATCCCAAGGGAGTGGACTACGTGTTTACTGGAAGTGGGGTCCGGAGGGCAGAAGCGTTGAATTCCCATTTTCAAAGCTCCATTCATGCTGCCTTGGAGCTACCTGAATAACACTGTTTCTGACGGGCCTCTAGGCGCGGGAGGCAAGGCTCGGGGAAGAGAAGGAATTTTTCTCTCAGTTCTCAGATGGCTTCCGGAGCCGTGTTGGGAGCTCATCCTGTCAGGCTGTAGGACTACAGGGAACGTCCAGGAGAGGGCCTGCCTCGAGAAAGGCTTTGAGTCGCCCTGCAGGAACGGAGCATACAGCAAGCTCTTGGAGGTCTTAGTCACGGTAGTGCTTTATTTGAACGGTGCTGCCCTTCTCAGGACTCCTAGGCGCTTCGGGTGTGCACCTTTTTCCCTGCGAAATCCCCCTGCCCCTGTGGGCATGCTGTGCCACACCCAGCCCCCTAGGCCCTTGAGAGAGGGGCCTACTGTGTCTGCCGAGGGAAGGACTCCAACCAGCGCTTTTAAAGGGGACGGCTACGATTCCTCGCCACTCCAACAGCATCAGGAACGCCTTTCTAGCCGGTCCACCGTGCCCTGGAAGTTTTCGCCATTGACCTTCTCTCAGCTGCACTGAGGAAATAGTCTGCTTAGAAGGCCTTCTGGCACCTCGGTTGGAAAGTCGCTCTACTCTCGGAGAAAGTCAGCTTGCATTGCAGCGGCAACTAAAGCAGAGTTCTTCAGGCAACACAGCGGTCGTTTGGAAGAGGCAGACGCTTACGTGCCTAAAGGGAGCCTGCCTTGGTTGAGGCCGTTTGCTCCTCTCAGAACACCCTGCGTAAACACGCTGATCCAGGGAAGGGCCCGTTGTGTACCTTGTGTGGTTTGTGCCTCGTTGAAGCCCCAGGGGACGTTTACCGCCTGTCGGGCTTGAAGTGCGGGCCTGAAGGCACAGTTGGAAAGTTCCCTCCGTCGGGCCTTGAAGTACACGGAGAGACACCCTTTCTGATGGGCCTCTCGTCACGGTAGGCATTGCTCTGGGAAGAAAATGAGTGCTCTCTCGTAAAACACCGTGCGTCCAGGGCCTGGTTGGGAGCTCATGCCGCTATGCTCTCGACTTACCTGGAGACCGAACATTAGCCCCTGCCTCGAGGAAAGTCGCTTTATTGCCCTGCTGAAGCAGAGGCACGCAGCACCTTCCAAGAGGCCTTCGTCGCGGTTCAGCTTTCTCTTCTTGGTAGTGAGCGCCGTTCAGGACACCCAGGTCCCTCGCGTTTGCACCCGATTCCCTGCAAGACCACTGAATACTGGCTGCCTCCCCTGGCCTGCTCAGCGGCCTCCAAGCCCGGCAGCCCTTCCCAGCCACTCTGTGTAGGCCTAGTGTGGAGCAACGCACTGCACACCTCCTTGGGGAGAGCTAGATTTCCTCGGCACGGCAACAGCTCCAGGGAAACTGTTCTCTCACGTGCCACTTGTCAAGGAACTCTGCCTCATTGCCCTTGTCTGAGCTGCACTTAGGGAAACCATCTGCTTCGCAGGCCTTCCAGGAACCTTTAGCCGAGGGCACCATACCTGCAGGAGAAAATGGGCTTGCGTTCCGCTGCCACTGAAGTACAGTGCTTCCTCTTTCACTGCAGGCCTTTGGTAGAGGCTAAGGCCCGATAGAGCCTACCTAGAGGGTTCCTTGGATGAGGGAGTTGGCTCCATGCAGAGCACCCTGTGACGAAAAGTGGATTCAGGGCAGGAGCGAGTGCGTAGCTAGTGTCCCAGAGCACTTGCTAGAAATCCCAAGGGAGTGGACTACGTGTTTACTGGAAGTGGGGTCCAGAGGGCAGAAGCGTTGAATTCCCATTTTGAAAGCTCCATTCATGCTGCCTTGGAGCTACCTGAATAACACCGTTTCTGACGGGCCTCTAGGCGCGGGAGGCAAGGCTCGGGGAAGAGAAGGAATTTTTCTCTCAATTCTCAGATGGCTTCCGGAGCCGTGTTGGGAGCTCATCCTGTCAGGCTGTAGGACTACAGGGAACGTCCACGAGAGGGCCTGCCTCGAGAAAGGCTTTGAGTCGCCCTGCAGGAACGGAGCATACAGCAAGCTCTTGGAGGTCTTAGTCACGGTAGTGCTTTATTTGAACGGTGCTGCCCTTGTCAGGACTCCTAGGCGCTTCGGGTGTGCACCTTTTTCCCTGCGAAATCCCCCTGTCCCTGTGGGCATGCTGTGCCACACCCAGCCCCCTAGGCCCTTGAGAGAGGGGCCTACTGTGTCTGCCGAGGGAAGGACTCCAACCAGCGCTTTTAAAGGGGACGGCTACGATTCCTCGCCACTCCAACAGCATCAGGAACGCCTTTCTAGCCGGTCCACCGTGCCCTGGAAGTTTTCGCCATTGACCTTCTCTCAGCTGCACTGAGGAAATAGTCTGCTTAGAAGGCCTTCTGGCACCTCGGTTGGAAAGTCGCTCTACTCTCGGAGAAAGTCAGCTTGCATTGCAGCGGCAACTAAAGCAGAGTTCTTCAGGCAACACAGCGGTCGTTTGGAAGAGGCAGACGCTTACGTGCCTAAAGGGAGCCTGCCTTGGTTGAGGCCGTTTGCTCCTCTCAGAACACCCTGCGTAAACACGCTGATCCAGGGAAGGGCCCGTTGTGTACCTTGTGTGGTTTGTGCCTCGTTGAAGCCCCAGGGGACGTTTACCGCCTGTCGGGCTTGAAGTGCGGGCCTGAAGGCACAGTTGGAAAGTTCCCTCCGTCGGGCCTTGAAGTACACGGAGAGACACCCTTTCTGATGGGCCTCTCGTCACGGTAGGCATTGCTCTGGGAAGAAAATGAGTGCTCTCTCGTAAAACACCGTGCGTCCAGGGCCTGGTTGGGAGCTCATGCCGCTAGGCTCTCGACTTACCTGGAGACCGAACATTAGCCCCTGCCTCGAGGAAAGTCGCTTTATTGCCCTGCTGAAGCGGAAGCACGCAGCACCTTCCAAGAGGCCTTCGTCGCGGTTCAGCTTTCTCTTCTTGGTAGTGCGCGCCGTTCAGCACACCCAGGTCCCTCGCGTTTGCACCCGATTCCCTGCAAGACCACTGAATACTGGCTGCCTCCCCTGGCCTGCTCAGCGGCCTCCAAGCCCGGCAGCCCTTCCCAGCCACTCTGTGTAGGCCTAGTGTGGAGCAACGCACTGCACACCTCCTTGGGGAGAGCTAGATTTCCTCGGCACGGCAACAGCTCCAGGGAAACTGTTCTCTCACGTGCCACTTGTCAAGGAACTCTGCCTCATTGCCCTTGTCTGAGCTGCACTTAGGGAAACCATCTGCTTCGCAGGCCTTCCAGGAACCTTTAGCCGAGGGCACAATACCTGCAGGAGAAAATGGGCTTGCGTTCCGCTGCCACTGAAGTACAGTGCTTCCTCTTTCACTGCAGGCCTTTGGTAGAGGCTAAGGCCCGATAGAGCCTACCTAGAGGGTTCCTTGGATGAGGGAGTTGGCTCCATGCAGAGCACCCTGTGACGAAAAGTGGATTCAGGGCAGGAGCGAGTGCGTAGCTAGTGTCCCAGGGCACTTGCTAGAAATCCCAAGGGAGTGGACTACGTGTTTACTGGAAGTGGGGTCCGGAGGGCAGAAGCGTTGAATTCCCATTTTGAAAGCTCCATTCATGCTGCCTTGGAGCTACCTGAATAACACCGTTTCTGACGGGCCTCTAGGCGCGGGAGGCAAGGCTCGGGGAAGAGAAGGAATTTTTCTCTCAATTCTCAGATGGCTTCCGGAGCCGTGTTGGGAGCTCATCCTGTCAGGCTGTAGGACTACAGGGAACGTCCACGAGAGGGCCTGCCTCGAGAAAGGCTTTGAGTCGCCCTGCAGGAACGGAGCATACAGCAAGCTCTTGGAGGTCTTAGTCACGGTAGTGCTTTATTTGAACGGTGCTGCCCTTGTCAGGACTCCTAGGCGCTTCGGGTGTGCACCTTTTTCCCTGCGAAATCCCCCTGCCCCTGTGGGCATGCTGTGCCACACCCAGCCCCCTAGGCCCTTGAGAGAGGGGCCTACTGTGTCTGCCGAGGGAAGGACTCCAACCAGCGCTTTTAAAGGGGACGGCTACGATTCCTCGCCACTCCAACAGCATCAGGAACGCCTTTCTAGCCGGTCCACCGTGCCCTGGAAGTTTTCGCCATTGACCTTCTCTCAGCTGCACTGAGGAAATAGTCTGCTTAGAAGGCCTTCTGGCACCTCGGTTGGAAAGTCGCTCTACTCTCGGAGAAAGTCAGCTTGCATTGCAGCGGCAACTAAAGCAGAGTTCTTCAGGCAACACAGCGGTCGTTTGGAAGAGGCAGACGCTTACGTGCCTAAAGGGAGCCTGCCTTGGTTGAGGCCGTTTGCTCCTCTCAGAACACACTGCGTAAACACGCTGATCCAGGGAAGGGCCCGTTGTGTACCTTGTGTGGTTTGTGCCTCGTTGAAGCCCCAGGGGACGTTTACCGCCTGTCGGGCTTGAAGTGCGGGCCTGAAGGCACAGTTGGAAAGTTCCCTCCGTCGGGCCTTGAAGTACACGGAGAGACACCCTTTCTGATGGGCCTCTCGTCACGATAGGCATTGCTCTGGGAAGAAAATGAGTGCTCTCTCGTAAAACACCGTGCGTCCAGGGCCTGGTTGGGAGCTCATGCCGCTATGCTCTCGACTTACCTGGAGACCGAACATTAGCCCCTGCCTCGAGGAAAGTCGCTTTATTGCCCTGCTGAAGCGGAAGCACGCAGCACCTTCCAAGAGGCCTTCGTCGCGGTTCAGCTTTCTCTTCTTGGTAGTGCGCGCCGTTCAGGACACCCAGGTCCCTCGCGTTTGCACCCGATTCCCTGCAAGACCACTGAATACTGGCTGCCTCCCCTGGCCTGCTCAGCGGCCTCCAAGCCCGGCAGCCCTTCCCAGCCACTCTGTGTAGGCCTAGTGTGGAGCAACGCACTGCACACCTCCTTGGGGAGAGCTAGATTTCCTCGGCACGGCAACAGCTCCAGGGAAACTGTTCTCTCACGTGCCACTTGTCAAGGAACTCTGCCTCATTGCCCTTGTCTGAGCTGCACTTAGGGAAACCATCTGCTTCGCAGGCCTTCCAGGAACCTTTAGCCGAGGGCACCATCCCTGCAGGAGAAAGTGGGCTTGCGTTCCGCTGCCACTGAAGTACAGTGCTTCCTCTTTCACTGCAGGCCTTTGGTAGAGGCTAAGGCCCGATAGAGCCTACCTAGAGGGTTCCTTGGATGAGGGAGTTGGCTCCATGCAGAGCACCCTGTGACGAAAAGTGGATTCAGGGCAGGAGCGAGTGCGTAGCTAGTGTTCCAGGGCACTTGCTAGAAATCCCAAGGGAGCGGACTACGTGTTTACTGGAAGTGGGGTCCGGAGGGCAGAAGCGTTGAATTCCCATTTTGAAAGCTCCATTCATGCTGCCTTGGAGCTACCTGAATAACACCGTTTCTGACGGGCCTCTAGGCGCGTGAGGCAGGGCTCGGGGAAGAGAAGGAATTTTTTCTCTCAATTCTCAGATGGCTTCCGGAGCCGTGTTGGGAGCTCATCCTGTCAGGCTGTAGGACTACAGGGAACGTCCACGAGAGGGCCTGCCTCGAGAAAGGCTTTGAGTCGCCCTGCAGGAACGGAGCATACAGCAAGCTCTTGGAGGTCTTAGTCACGGTAGTGCTTTATTTGAACGGTGCTGCCCTTCTCAGGACTCCTAGGCGCTTCGGGTGTGCACCTTTTTCCCTGCGAAATCCCCCTGCCCCTGTGGGCATGCTGTGCCACACCCAGCCCCCTAGGCCCTTGAGAGAGGGGCCTACTGTGTCTGCCGAGGGAAGGACTCCAACCAGCGCTTTTAAAGGGGACGGCTACGATTCCTCGCCACTCCAACAGCATCAGGAACGCCTTTCTAGCCGGTCCACCGTGCCCTGGAAGTTTTCGCCATTGACCTTCTCTCAGCTGCACTGAGGAAATAGTCTGCTTAGAAGGCCTTCTGGCACCTCGGTTGGAAAGTCGCTCTACTCTCGGAGAAAGTCAGCTTGCATTGCAGCGGCAACTAAAGCAGAGTTCTTCAGGCAACACAGCGGTCGTTTGGAAGAGGCAGACGCTTACGTGCCTAAAGGGAGCCTGCCTTGGTTGAGGCCGTTTGCTCCTCTCAGAACACCCTGCGTAAACACGCTGATCCAGGGAAGGGCCCGTTGTGTACCTTGTGTGGTTTGTGCCTCGTTGAAGCCCCAGGGGACGTTTACCGCCTGTCGGGCTTGAAGTGCGGGCCTGAAGGCACAGTTGGAAAGTTCCCTCCGGCGGGCCTTGAAGTACACGGAGAGACACCCTTTCTGATGGGCCTCTCGTCACGGTAGGCATTGCTCTGGGAAGAAAATGAGTGCTCTCTCGTAAAACACCGTGCGTCCAGGGCCTGGTTGGGAGCTCATGCCGCTAGGCTCTCGACTTACCTGGAGACCGAACATTAGCCCCTGCCTCGAGGAAAGTCGCTTTATGGCCCTGCTGAAGCGGAAGCACGCAGCACCTTCCAAGAGGCCTTCGTCGCGGTTCAGCTTTCTCTTCTTGGTAGTGCGCACCGTTCAGGACACCCAGGTCCCTCGCGTTTGCACCCGATTCCCTGCAAGACCACTGAATACTGGCTGCCTCCCCTGGCCTGCTCAGCGGCCTCCAAGCCCGGCAGCCCTTCCCAGCCACTCTGTGTAGGCCTAGTGTGGAGCAACGCACTGCACACCTCCTTGGGGAGAGCTAGATTTCCTCGGCACGGCAACAGCTCCAGGGAAACTGTTCTCTCACGTGCCACTTGTCAAGGAACTCTGCCTCATTGCCCTTGTCTGAGCTGCACTTAGGGAAACCATCTGCTTCGCAGGCCTTCCAGGAACCTTTAGCCGAGGGCACCATCCCTGCAGGAGAAAGTGGGCTTGCGTTCCCGCTGCCACTGAAGTACAGTGCTTCCTCTTACACTGCAGGCCTTTGGTAGAGGCTAAGGCCCGATAGAGCCTACCTAGAGGGTTCCTTGGATGAGGGAGTTGGCTCCATGCAGAGCACCCTGTGACGAAAAGTGGATTCAGGGCAGGAGCGAGTGCGTAGCTAGTGTCCCAGGGCACTTGCTAGAAATCCCAAGGGAGTGGACTACGTGTTTACTGGAAGTGGGGTCCGGAGGGCAGAAGCGTTGAATTCCCATTTTGAAAGCTCCATTCATGCTGCCTTGGAGCTACCTGAATAACACCGTTTCTGACGGGCCTCTAGGCGCGGGAGGCAGGGCTCGGGGAAGAGAAGGAATTTTTTCTCTCAATTCTCAGATGGCTTCCGGAGCCGTGTTGGGAGCTCATCCTGTCAGGCTGTAGGACTACAGGGAACGTCCACGAGAGGGCCTGCCTCGAGAAAGGCTTTGAGTCGCCCTGCAGGAACGGAGCATACAGCAAGCTCTTGGAGGTCTTAGTCACGGTAGTGCTTTATTTGAACGGTGCTGCCCTTCTCAGGACTCCTAGGCGCTTCGGGTGTTCACCTTTTTCCCTGCGAAATCCCCCTGTCCCTGTGGGCATGCTGTGCCACACCCAGCCCCCTAGGCCCTTGAGAGAGGGGCCTACTGTGTCTGCCGAGGGAAGGACTCCAACCAGCGCTTTTAAAGGGGACGGCTACGATTCCTCGCCACTCCAACAGCATCAGGAACGCCTTTCTAGCCGGTCCACCGTGCCCTGGAAGTTTTCGCCATTGACCTTCTCTCAGCTGCATTGAGGAAATAGTCTGCTTAGAAGGCCTTCTGGCACCTCGGTTGGAAAGTCGCTCTACTCTCGGAGAAAGTCAGCTTGCATTGCAGCGGCAACTAAAGCAGAGTTCTTCAGGCAACACAGCGGTCGTTTGGAAGAGGCAGACGCTTACGTGCCTAAAGGGAGCCTGCCTTGGTTGAGGCCGTTTGCTCCACTCAGAACACCCTGCGTAAACACGCTGATCCAGGGAAGGGCCCGTTGTGTACCTTGTGTGGTTTGTGCCTCGTTGAAGCCCCAGGGGACGTTTACCGCCTGTCGGGCTTAAAGTGCGGGCCTGAAGGCACAGTTGGAAAGTTCCCTCCGTCGGGCCTTGAAGTACACGGAGAGACACCCTTTCTGATGGGCCTCTCGTCACGGTAGGCATTGCTCTGGGAAGAAAATGAGTGCTCTCTCGTAAAACACCGTGCGTCCAGGGCCTGGTTGGGAGCTCATGCCGCTATGCTCTCGACTTACCTGGAGACCGAACATTAGCCCCTGCCTCGAGGAAAGTCGCTTTATTGCCCTGCTGAAGCGGAAGCACGCAGCACCTTCCAAGAGGCCTTCGTCGCGGTTCAGCTTTCTCTTCTTGGTAGTGCGCGCCGTTCAGGACACCCAGGTCCCTCGCGTTTGCACCCGATTCCCTGCAAGACCACTGAATACTGGCTGCCTCCCCTGGCCTGCTCAGCGGCCTCCAAGCCCGGCAGCCCTTCCCAGCCACTCTGTGTAGGCCTAGTGTAGAGCAACGCACTGCACACCTCCTTGGGGAGAGCTAGATTTCTTCGGCACGGCAACAGCTCCAGGGAAACTGTTCTCTCACGTGCCACTTGTCAAGGAACTCTGCCTCATTGCCCTTGTCTGAGCTGCACTTAGGGAAACCATCTGCTTCGCAGGCCTTCCAGGAACCTTTAGCCGAGGGCACGATACCTGCAGGAGAAAGTGGGCTTGCGTTCCGCTGCCACTGAAGTACAGTGCTTCCTCTTTCACTGCAGGCCTTTGGTAGAGGCTAAGGCCCGATAGAGCCTACCTAGAGGGTTCCTTGGATGAGGGAGTTGGCTGCATGCAGAGCACCCTGTGACGAAAAGTGGATTCAGGGCAGGAGCGAGTGCGTAGCTAGTGTCCCAGGGCACTTGCTAGAAATCCCAAGGGAGTGGACTACGTGTTTACTGGAAGTGGGGTCCGGAGGGCAGAAGCGTTGAATTCCCATTTTGAAAGCTCCATTCATGCTGCCTTGGAGCTACCTGAATAACACCGTTTCTGACGGGCCTCTAGGCGCGGGAGGCAGGGCTCGGGGAAGAGAAGGAATTTTTCTCTCAATTCTCAGATGGCTTCCGGAGCCGTGTTGGGAGCTCATCCTGTCAGGCTGTAGGACTACAGGGAACGTCCACGAGAGGGCCTGCCTCGAGAAAGGCTTTGAGTCGCCCTGCAGGAACGGAGCATACAGCAAGCTCTTGGAGGTCTTAGTCACGGTAGTGCTTTATTTGAACGGTGCTGCCCTTCTCAGGACTCCTAGGCGCTTCGGGTGTGCACCTTTTTCCCTGCGAAATCCCCCTGCCCCTGTGGGCATGCTGTGCCACACCCAGCCCCCTAGGCCCTTGAGAGAGGGGCCTACTGTGTCTGCCGAGGGAAGGACTCCAACCAGCGCTTTTAAAGGGGACGGCTACGATTCCTCGCCACTCCAACAGCATCAGGAACGCCTTTCTAGCCGGTCCACCGTGCCCTGGAAGTTTTCGCCATTGACCTTCTCTCAGCTGCACTGAGGAAATAGTCTGCTTAGAAGGCCTTCTGGCACCTCGGTTGGAAAGTCGCTCTACTCTCGGAGAAAGTCAGCTTGCATTGCAGCGGCAACTAAAGCAGAGTTCTTCAGGCAACACAGCGGTCGTTTGGAAGAGGCAGACGCTTACGTGCCTAAAGGGAGCCTGCCTTGGTTGAGGCCGTTTGCTCCTCTCAGAACACACTGCGTAAACACGCTGATCCAGGGAAGGGCCCGTTGTGTACCTTGTGTGGTTTGTGCCTCGTTGAAGCCCCAGGGGACGTTTACCGCCTGTCGGGCTTGAAGTGCGGGCCTGAAGGCACAGTTGGAAAGTTCCCTCCGTCGGGCCTTGAAGTACACGGAGAGACACCCTTTCTGATGGGCCTCTCGTTACGATAGGCATTGCTCTGGGAAGAAAATGAGTGCTCTCTCGTAAAACACCGTGCGTCCAGGGCCTGGTTGGGAGCTCATGCCGCTATGCTCTCGACTTACCTGGAGACCGAACATTAGCCCCTGCCTCGAGGAAAGTCGCTTTATTGCCCTGCTGAAGCGGAAGCACGCAGCACCTTCCAAGAGGCCTTCGTCGCGGTTCAGCTTTCTCTTCTTGGTAGTGCGCGCCGTTCAGGACACCCAGGTCCCTCGCGTTTGCACCCGATTCCCTGCAAGACCACTGAATACTGGCTGCCTCCCCTGGCCTGCTCAGCGGCCTCCAAGCCCGGCAGCCCTTCCCAGCCACTCTGTGTAGGCCTAGTGTGGAGCAACGCACTGCACACCTCCTTGGGGAGAGCTAGATTTCCTCGGCACGGCAACAGCTCCAGGGAAACTGTTCTCTCACGTGCCACTTGTCAAGGAACTCTGCCTCATTGCCCTTGTCTGAGCTGCACTTAGGGAAACCATCTGCTTCGCAGGCCTTCCAGGAACCTTTAGCCGAGGGCACCATCCCTGCAGGAGAAAGTGGGCTTGCGTTCCGCTGCCACTGAAGTACAGTGCTTCCTCTTTCACAGCAGGCCTTTGGTAGAGGCTAAGGCCCGATAGAGCCTACCTAGAGGGTTCCTTGGATGAGGGAGTTGGCTCCATGCAGAGCACCCTGTGACGAAAAGTGGATTCAGGGCAGGAGCGAGTGCGTAGCTAGTGTTCCAGGGCACTTGCTAGAAATCCCAAGGGAGCGGACTACGTGTTTACTGGAAGTGGGGTCCGGAGGGCAGAAGCGTTGAATTCCCATTTTGAAAGCTCCATTCATGCTGCCTTGGAGCTACCTGAATAACACCGTTTCTGACGGGCCTCTAGGCGCGTGAGGCAGGGCTCGGGGAAGAGAAGGAATTTTTTCTCTCAATTCTCAGATGGCTTCCGGAGCCGTGTTGGGAGCTCATCCTGTCAGGCTGTAGGACTACAGGGAACGTCCACGAGAGGGCCTGCCTCGAGAAAGGCTTTGAGTCGCCCTGCAGGA
The DNA here is from genome assembly GCF_949752795.1 of Hyperoodon ampullatus. Taxonomy (NCBI): domain Eukaryota; kingdom Metazoa; phylum Chordata; class Mammalia; order Artiodactyla; family Ziphiidae; genus Hyperoodon; species Hyperoodon ampullatus. The sequence goes on from NW_027640932.1 coordinate 170,370, forward strand.
ACGGAGCATACAGCAAGCTCTTGGAGGTCTTAGTCACGGTAGTGCTTTATTTGAACGGTGCTGCCCTTCTCAGGACTCCTAGGCGCTTCGGGTGTGCACCTTTTTCCCTGCGAAATCCCCCTGCCCCTGTGGGCATGCTGTGCCACACCCAGCCCCCTAGGCCCTTGAGAGAGGGGCCTACTGTGTCTGCCGAGGGAAGGACTCCAACCAGCGCTTTTAAAGGGGACGGCTACGATTCCTCGCCACTCCAACAGCATCAGGAACGCCTTTCTAGCCGGTCCACCGTGCCCTGGAAGTTTTCGCCATTGACCTTCTCTCAGCTGCACTGAGAAAATAGTCTGCTTAGAACGCCTTCTGGCACCTCGGTTGGAAAGTCGCTCTACTCTCGGAGAAAGTCAGCTTGCATTGCAGCGGCAACTAAAGCAGAGTTCTTCAGGCAGCACAGCGGTCGTTTGGAAGAGGCAGACGCTTACATGCCTAAAGGGAGCCTGCCTTGGTTGAGGCCGTTTGCTCCGCTCAGGACACCCTGCGTAAACACGCTGATCCAGGGAAGGGCCCGTTGTGTACCTTGTGTGGTTTGTGCCTCGTTGAAGCCCCAGGGGACGTTTACCGCCTGTCGGGCTTGAAGTGC